>NC_025702.1:15118022-15171706 GCF_000633955.1 Camelina sativa
CATCAACATAAGACTTGTCTTTGTTTATGTACACAAGACCCGTTTGTTGTTTGTTTCTCTATCTACAAAATTGTAAATCATTTTTTGTTATTTTTCTTTTCCACAGTTTATTAGGTCATCCAACTACCCACCTCCCCAAAACTATTGGAGGATCCAAGTCCTCTCTCTCTCAACCATATATCCATATTTTCCTTTGCAAAAGGATATAGCTAGCCTTTATCATTTACAAATACATATATATATATGTTCCATTCTTGATATGGCTACCTCGTTCTTTCTTCATATCACAGATTATATCAAGGATGAACACGGAACTTTTGAAGTAATAATAATAAGAAGACTATGTCAAAGATAAATCAAGATTTTAATTTCATTTTTGTAAGCACAAATCAATTAGATTAGAATCTTCATTTTAGTCCATATTAATGATAAATTTCCACTGATAAAGACACACCTTCCTTCTTTTGTCTTTTTATACGTAAGCTCGTCTTCTTATTGGCTAAAAGTAGAAAACACCAACTTGGACAACATAATTTAAATTATAAAAACCTCCAATAAATAATAAACTTGGTTTATCCAATCATATTCTCTCTTTATGCTCTCCACCATTTTACATAAACCCCAAAATCCCTCTTCATCATCAACATCATCTCTCTTTCTCTCTCTCTCTCTCTCTCTCTCTCTCTCTCTCTCTCTCTCTCTCTCTCTCTCTCTCTCTCTCTCTCTCTCTCTCTCTCTCTCTCTCTCTCTCTCTCTCTCTCTCTCTCTCTCTCTCTCTCTCTCTCTCTCTCTCTCTCTCTCTCTCTCTCTCTCTCTCTCTCTCTCTCTCTCTCTCTCTCTCTCTCTCTCTCTCTCTCTCTCTCTCTCTCTCTCTCTCTCTCTCTCTCTCTCTCTCTCTCTCTCTCTCTCTCTCTCTCTCTCTCTCTCTCTCTCTCTCTCTCTCTCTCTCTCTCTCTCTCTCTCTCTCTCTCTCTCTCTCTCTCTCTCTCTCTCTCTCTCTCTCTCTCTCTCTCTCTCTCTCTCTCTCTCTCTCTCTCTCTCTCTCTCTCTCTCCCTCTCTGTCCCTCATTCTCTTTCTCATTCATTGCAATGGGCAGAAGATGTTCACACTGTGGAAACGTAGGACATAACTCAAGAACATGTTCTTCTTACCATACAAGAGTAATTAGGCTCTTTGGTGTTCATCTAGACACCACAAACTCTTCTCCACCACCTCCTTCTCCTCCATCAATTTTGGCCGCCGCAATGAAGAAAAGCTTCAGCATGGATTGCTTGCCAGCATGCTCCTCCTCTTCCTCTTCCTTCGCCGGTTACCTCTCCGACGGTCTCACTCACAAAACACCCGACCGCAAAAAAGGTTGCAACTTTGACATCTATATCCAATCTTCGTATCTCTTATATTCTATAGTATTTTACTATTATATAATCGACTGGGATGATCAAAACATGTTAAATTAGTCCTCGATCTTATCACCGATGGTCGATTGTTTTTTTTTGACATAAAGGTGAAGTTGTATGCATATCCAAGTTGGACTACTGTCTAAAGCATGCAACCGCTATAGACATATAAAATTTAGAGTGGTCAAAAAAATAATAATGATTGGAAAATTAAACTAAATAAAAATAATATAGTTTTCAGCCATCGAAAGAATAATGATTTATTTTTGTGTGTAGGGGTTCCATGGACGGAGGAAGAGCACCGGACGTTTCTAATTGGGTTAGAGAAGCTTGGAAAAGGAGATTGGAGAGGAATCTCTAGAAACTTCGTTGTCACGAAATCGCCGACACAAGTGGCAAGTCATGCTCAGAAGTACTTTCTCCGTCAAACAACCACTCTCCATCACAAGAGACGCCGCACCAGCCTCTTCGATATGGCAAGTTCCAGTCTTTTCTATATACATAACAAAAATAATTTAAACTCTATGCATGAAAAAAAAAATCAAAGAATCATTCAATGTCTTTTTAAGGAAAATTCGTATCCAACAAAAGTCACATCTTCAAAAGTTAGAAAAGATTTTTTATGTTGTTTTAGAAAGTTATTTTCCCAAAATTCTTTTACCACTTAAAATGTCGGAGTTTGTATAAACCAAAAAGTCAAGGTTTTCGTTTTTTTTTTTAAATCTTTTTGGTGTCAAACAGTAAGGTTTAATTAGTTTAATTTTTTAAGCTTTATAGACATAATAAGTATAATTTCTTAATGACTTAGTAGAAGAAGAAAATAATTCTGTTATTGTCAATTTTATTTATTAATTCAACAGGTTTCAGCCGGCAAGGTTGAAGAAAATAGTACTCTTCAAAAGAGTATATGTAGTGATCATATTGGGTCGACCTCAAAGATTGTTTGGAAACAAGGATTACTAAATCCTTGTGTTGGATATCCAGATCCGAAAGTATTGGGGTCGGGTAACTCCGGTGGACTCGATCTTGAGCTGAAGCTTGCATCCATTCAATCTCCTGAATCGAGTATTAGACCAATTAGTGTTACGTGAAAAATATAAATATAACTAGTATAATTCAAAGGTTTACAAATATAATCAAATGATCCTGTCTAATTAGATTTTGATCCATCATAGTTACTTTGATAATTTGGTTAATATTATATGGTTTCTGCATTGTAAGACTTTTGTCACGGATCCATATACTTTTTTCTATAAAGTTATTTCATTTAACATAGTTTTTAAGAAAACTATAAAAACGAGTTTCAAACATAGCGTACATAACTTCAGGAATCGATAGAGATTCCACCAGAGCTAAATAAGCTTTAACGTTAAATCCACTTTACCAAAAAAAAAAAAAGGGGTCTTTGTCAGAATTGCAATAGTTTTGTTGTTGGCAAAAAAAAATATAGGTCACACTAAAAAAATTTCTATATTTAGTGCAAGACTGTAAGCTGTGTTAATAGTGACACTACTATTGGAAAGGAATCATAGTGACTGGAGGACAAAATATTCTATTATTAGGTAAGTTGGCCCAAACATATTAAGTAAATGGCAATAAGACAATGAATAATTATTTTAATATAGATCCTCATCTAAGAAAATTGGGATTTATCTTTGAAACAAATGTTTTTCATATTAACATGGTTTTACGTACACATGTCAACAAAATATGTTTGTAAACAAAAATATCTACATTACAAAAGATGAAGAGAATAATCGTCCAAACAAGTTCAAAAAGTATTCACACAAATACACACAATCATATTTGTTTGCATTACTATTTCTTAATTGCTATAAAACTTTTTACGATTGGGTGCAAATACTCTTGTAGGAATAGCTTTTCTTTCTTGCTTGGGATTTCTTATATTGGAATCCCAATTTGAATCAAGAAAATATTATATTGTTAGGAATAAATTTAGTCGGGATTGCAATATAACTTTAAGTAAAGAAACAAGGGACGTATATCCGTATATGAGTTGACTCATTATCAATTGTTTTCTAAATTGGAAGCTCGTGATTCCTCATACGGCATTAGAGTTTAGGTGAACCTAAGTCAGGTGGCCTAAATATGGTTTATTGCTAGTTGGTTGTTTTTTTTCTAGTTGGTTGTTTTTCTTGTTCTAAAACTAGGGTTTTAAAAATAAAACCTTATCACAAACTAGAAAAAAAAAAGAAGGAATTGATAAACCCTCACCTAAAACCCACCCCATTTGACAGTCCAATATGAACTCGAATCAAATTACCTTAGGTGAATATATATACAAAAATTTCGTATATATTTATTATAAATAGGTATATTTGTTTCTATATGGGGAACCATTGGTTGATACACTCCATTGAGGTAGTAAAAATAATTACTATGGGTGTGAGTGGTCCCTGGTTATCATGTCAAGACACCAATAATCACTTTTAAGTTACAAAGACGTTTCACCCAACTCCTTTTGGCGGGTCCTATGCTTATCAATGGACTATACACATATGAGGCTTCAAATTATTTCATTGTTACTCAAAAACAAAAACAAAAAAAATCCAAAAGCCTATATATCTTTTCAAAGATCCAAATCATGTGGTCGATAAAATTAATGCCAAGAAAGAAAATATCCTATCTAGATCATTTTGTCTCACATATATTTGGTTTCTATTATACAAGAGTTATATCTAACGGATCATTTTGTTTATATATAAGCCATTTCTGTTTGTCCCAAAAAAAAAAAATATAAGCCATTTCCTAGATATCTTAGCTTCGTAGGGAATAAAACTCTACACATACTATGTTTCTTTGTCACACAAATTGGGAAAATTTAAATAACTTGAAGAGCTAGATTTTTTTTTGTAAATTATAAGAAATGTTAATATGTTAATAAACTAAAAGAAAACAAAAAAAATGTTTATTTTGTCATCAAATTATACATGGTAGGAATGGCGAATAATAATTCTGTTGTTTTTTATAAAAAAAAAAAAATCATGGAAGGAGACTCTAACATAGTAACATGTGACGTCGATCGAGAGAGAGAAGGAATAATTATGGTTCCTGTCTCTTAGGAGAACATATTAGTTAACCTTTTCTGCAAGTTAGTTGTTGAATTCAATTTCAAAATACAATTTCGTTAGCCTTTTCTTTAAAAACTAATTATAGCATTGAATTTTAGCTCTAACAACCTCCAGATGTGACTATAAATGTTCTTTTCATATACATAAAAAAATAGAACATATTAGAATAAAAGTAAACTTTATATAAAATATGTTATCTTCCCTACCATATACACTATTTGTTTTCTACATTCTTTCAAATTAATCAACTGAAAACAAAAGTGATATTATTAAGAAGTTTCATTGCAAAAGTTAAACAACATATCTTATAAAATAAAAATACTGTAAATGATAAGATGCAATATTCTTATACAAATTATCTCGAAAAAAAATTGTTTTCCACTTTTTTTTTTTTTGTCAACCAGTTCTTTTATTGATAAAACAACGTTTCATCTACATAAGAGAGAGAGAGTACGGGTCTGCTTAGCAAGATTATCTGCGACCTGATTTTGGTTTGGGAGGAATGAAAAAGAAATTACAGAAACTAAAGCTAACTAGAAAAATTGTTTTCCACTTATGAAAATTTATGTGGGCTGTACTTTTAATATTCAGCTAACCCGTTTGTGATAAAAGTTTTAATGGGCCTGTTTGTTAACATGGATAAAGTTAATTTTTTTTTATTTTATCTATGATCCTTATTCATTGTAGTAATTTTAAAATAACCCTTTTATACATGCATGTTTCTCAAATTTAACAAATTTGTTTTCTGTTATATCAGTCGGTATTCAGAAGAATTGGTCATAGGAAAAACATCATTAACCGTAACTATAAACTCTTTTTTTTTTTTTTTCAGTTATGTGTAATCCAATCATCAAGTTTAAAGCTTTATTTTTTTTTGTTCGCCTAGCTATAAGCATATTATTGAAGGTTTGAAACTACTGTGCACATTACATCCATATTAAAAGTTTGGGTTTAAGAGTGTTACTCCAATATTGTAACACTAACCTTGTTTAAGTTCTTTGCCGTGTCAAAAACACTAACCCTGCAAACCCCGCCACTATCAACGCACGCATTACCTGAAAATTACTATGATTATGATGATAAGATTTTGGTTTATCAATAAGCCATGAATAAAACATGTCGATTGATAAAGTCACCTGCCCACCAGGTCCATGTGAACTTTCTGAATCTGCAGAATTCTCAGTCTTATGTTTCTTTGATCTCTCAATGTTCTTCCACTTGTTGTGGCTATTCACGTTCGCTATACTTCTGCAGCTGATCCCCCTCTGAAAAATATATTAGGTAAACAAAAATATCTCATATATATATCATACAAAGATTGTAAAAACCACCAAAGGCCATTGATTTTGTACCTCACCGATGTTTTCCCTATTGGACTCTTCTCTGTTCTTTTGTAACAAATTTGCCTCTGCCAAATCCAAATGTCTTGTTCCAAACTCTGTTTTTTCGCAGGATAAATCTTTTGCCTCATCTGGAAATATCCAGAGACGGGATCCTCGTGCATTCTCAAGTTGAGAATCCTTCAAGCGCACAGATTTGTTTGGTTTCTTCTCACCATCTCTTACTTCTACCACAGAGCTTCTTTTTCGCCTCTGCTTACTTAAAGAATCGCTCTTCTCTGTAACTACTGCCCTTTCATCTTTTGAAACTATTACTAAATCATCACATCTCTGTGTGTCCTCTATACTCATTGGCTTCTCCATATCCTTAAAGCTTATCTTCCTTTCTTCCGGTTTCTCTAGAGTCACAGCGCTTTCCTGTTGTGAATGCGCCTTAGTTTTCTCCTCCACATCTTTACAAGAACCAGTTTGAATCTTTGTTGTCCGAATTTTTGTATCCTGTCAAAAGATCTAGAGAATCTTAATCAAAACATCTTGATCACAGAGACTCATACTCAAAACCAGTCCAAGAAATACCTGAGTAACTTTGACCTCAAAGTTGCTAATCATTTTCCGCACATTGCTCAAATTTGTCTCTGACATACTCCTCCTCATTGACTCCCGCTTAGGGTTTATTTCCCGTATGCTCAAACCCTTATATTCTTGCTTCACTACCAAGACACTCTCCGGTTTTTTAAACTCCGGAAGCTTCTTACTTGAGGATAGTTGAATTTTCGGCTTCTCTTCTTTTTTTGGCCGAACAGTTTCATTTACATCAGGCTTCCACATTATAAGATTTGGCGAAACCGGTTCTCTATCTGCATTAATCTACATCAGGTGGGAAAATCAGTAGCCTAAGACAAAATCTTTTGAAATTTGTATAAGTGATAGCATTATCAAAGTGACTAATATCCATACATCAAGCTCAGTTTCTCGAGACAGACCAAGAATTTTCTTAGGATTAGCAACAGCCACGATGTCTCGGGTTTGCATTGGACTTAAAGAAGACAGATCTCTCATCACATCAAGTGCAACAAAAGCCGTAAAAGAAAACAAACATTTAGAAACACAACTTAACAATGTTCAAACCAAAAAAAAAACAAGAAAGTTATTAATTAGTTTCAAAGATTAAAACCTGAAGCAATGCTTTTAGATTTGGTAAAAGAACTGCCATTGACAAGCTCTTCGTGCTTCTTTCGCAATGCTGATTGTCTCTTTCAAAGAAATCAAAACCAATGGACTAATCAAGATTGGAATTTTGCAGAGCTTAATGAAACAGAACATATGAAGAAAATAAAGGCAATGAATTTAATTTTTACCAAGAAACGAATGCGATTTCGATCTTCTTCAGTTAGAATAAACTGCATTTTCAAGTGGACATTTCCATAGCCATTGAAGGAAAGTTTCTCTTCCAAGAAACCACTCTCTATTATCATTCTGGTCTCTATCTCTATACCGCCAAAACTTTCCAAATTCAGAAAATCAAATATGTCTAATTAAAAAACCTACCAATATGATTCTCTACAGTTCTAAAAAAAGATACCTTTGTGTAAGATTATGTTTCCATTGACATCTAACAGACTAACAATCAGATTTTCTCGGAGCCTCGTTACTGGACTGGTTACCACATTGAATCAAAGAAACAAGAAAGTGTCACACGTTCCAAAAAAATCTCAAAAAAGTTCCAAACTTAAAAAATCTTGAAAATTCAAAAAGGATCAGTAGGGAAATTACAAAATGTAGTCCCCTGAATCCAAAGTTCGATACTCTAGCTTCCCCATAGCAACTGATACAAGAAGACAAGATTATAATTTTTTTGTAATGTTCGTCCATCAAGTAAATGTTTTTTTGAGGGAACAGAGTCAAGTTAAGACCTTTAATGGAAGTGTTTGAAGAACCTGGAGGAGAAGATGTCTGAACATCATCAATAAGACCCAAAACTGAGGAATTGAACAAAGACAACATTTGTTAAAAAAAAAAGGTGTTTTGACCGAAATTGAAAGTGTCTTCCTTTATTTTTCTTCCGTTATTATTACCTGAAACTTGGATAGTTCCTGGCATTTGTCAGAGAGGTAACAGTATACACACACAAACACACGCAGGATTGAAGCAAAAAAAAAAACGAAATTGATGGTTATGGAAGAAGAGGAAAAAAAACAGAGGATTAGATGGAAATATACGTTTGTGGTTGGAATTAGATTTTTGAATGTTGAGGGAATAGAGAGGGGACCCATTATTATTACTGTGTGTGTGTTCTCTTGATGAGAGTTTAATTAATTTCTCTATATGCCAAAAAATTTAATGCTTTTTGCCTCATTCCATGATGATGAGACAATGCATACAACATAGTTTAATCGTTAAGGGTTTTCTTAATTATCTTACATTCCATGATTACAATAGTTTACAATAATTAAGTATATAAGTGCATGATTTCGTTAAAAGATATTTGTCATCAATTGGATTAATTTTTATTTTCAATAAAATAATGTGTGTGTTGACAAAAGTATGTAAATAGGTCTTATTGTGCAATAAAATATTTGTTACGTAGTGACATTTAAAACCAAATATATTGGTCACGTAGTGATAATATAGTATTGGTTTGATATAGTGATATTTAGAACTTAGAAGCTTAAACGTTCTTTTTATCAGAGACAATTTTACGTTCATAAATATTTTATCAAGTTACGTAATCCTGAACATATTATGAAAAGAAAAAAAAATTCTGATATTTTTTAACTTTTTTTTATAGCCTTTAATTTGTTTTGTGTATCATCATCCACCCATGATTGGCGTAGCAAGTACTGTGTACTATATACATAGTGACCCTAAACAAAAGAAAAAGCATTTCTTCATGTGGTTGATTCAGACATGAGACATAGGTCAACCCCATATATGTTTTTTATAAAAGTAGGAAATAAATTAGTAAGATAATTTTATGAAAAACTAGAAGGGAAAATATGTGGGCTTGCAAAATTTTGAAGATCTCTTCTTTTAATATTGATGTCGTCGCCTTAAATTGCAACACAAACGTATTATCTTCTTTACACATGATCTCTTGTCTTATATACACATTCATATTATCCCATATCATCATCTTTGCCCTCAGGCCTCATCCTTTTATATATCTTGTGTTTATTATATTTCCGCAACCGACTTATCCAATAGATATCCAAGTCTAAAAAACAATGTCTTAAGCAACGTAGTTAGTATAAACTTTGAAAATTAAAATGACATTGTGAATGTTATACCTTACTAATATACGTACATTTAAAAGCCGGTCATCCATTACGATTGATCTCATTTGTGATGATATATGTATAAAGATAAGTAAATTTACTTTTAACTGATTATATTATTTATCAAATCTCGTTACACAATATAAAGATGTAAATGCACAAGAACACCCACATTATCGGGTGATTAATGCTCCATCGGAAGAAAACAAAAAAAAAAACGACACAAACTCTAAACCAAAATCTCCATAAACATATAGAGCTATTAGCTATTGTAATAAACTCTCACACACTTATTATAAAATCTTTTGACTCCTGATATTAGACCAACTGCAAAAACTAAATTACTCACTCCGAGATTTAACAATTAATCATTATTATTATATCACTATAGTCTATATAGCTATAAAAATAAACCTTTTTGTAATCAGGAGATCGTGATTATCTGATCAACCGTGAACCATTCCATACGACAGAGCCATGAGCAAAATAGCAGCCTCCTTCTCATCTTGTGGGAACACTCGTTGATAAGCTGAGCTTTTGCTTAACATTATCGTCAAATCATCGAAGCAAAATTTGTTCGACGAAATCGAAGAATTAGAAGAAGTTGTTGATTTGCTGATCTCGGAATCTCCCGGAACCGTCTCAACTTCCATTTCCTCCTCCTCTTCCACTTGGATCTTGCACTTTTTTGCCTTGGCCACCACTGGAGGAGAAAGATTGTATTTTTGATCCCCTCCGTTTAATCTCTTTTTCTTGTTTTGCAACTTCTTTTTCAGCGGTAATTGTTGCACTCGGGCCGGTACTGCCACCTCTTGATCACCGGCAGCTGCGGCAGCGGCCATAGCGGCTCGCCTTGCCTTTCTTTGCCTTATGCCACATGCGTTACAAAGAGACTGCGATAATAAATTAAAATTAGTATGCGTAGATGACAAAAAAAAAAATTAAATATTGATTAATGCTTTAATGTCTAAAGGATGTAGTAGATTTAAATAAATCTAAATCTATGCGTTCTTAACATATAGCTATTTCTTTTAAACTAAAAGTATGAATTAACATTAAACTTAGATACATAAACATATAGTATGACATATATATTGATTAATTACCTTGGGACCTCGAGGTCCACTTCGCCAAAGAGGAGTCTTGGTCGTGTTACAACCCGAGCAAACCCTAATCACGCCATTGTTATTACCATAACCAATCTCGTTGATCGTATTGTAGGGATTTTCCGTGGTCGCAGCTGTGGTTGTCCTGGTGAAGACTTTCTTGATATTGAGATCTTTATCCTGATCTTCTTCGGAATTAGTCTTTTGATTTAGAGGGCAGTGATCATTTCCTTTATGATTATTATTATTAGTCTGATCAGTGGGCTGGTTATTGTTGGTGATTGTTTTCTTGATCAACCGCATCTTTGGGGATATCAACCACTTGTCGGATTCTGAATCGGGTTTTGTCGGGTTTTGACGAAGAGTATTGGTTTGGTCTTCGTGATCTTTTTTCCTTATCGTTAGTTTCAGTCTTGTCTCCTTCTTTGGCACCATGTGATCGTATGATGATGATGATCCACCGTTAGGCACAAACATTTTGGCCTGATATATATCAACGATCAAGGTTTATGACCAAGCAAGAAATACAAATCTGACATACGTACAGTTATATCTTCGATTCTCCCTTTTTATTTAATAGATTAATTTTCTTATGTAAAATTTTCTGCAAACAAATTCAGATTAATATATGTTTTGAGAAAATTACATGATTAAGCATAAGTTTTGCAGCTAAAAAAAAAGATCGTGCAAGGATAAAATTTATACACACAATTAAAGTTGATATAAAATTATTATAAATATACCTTGAGGGGTTGAGAAAGATGGAGATGATCAGCATGGTAAGTGTTGTTGTAGGCAACATGTTGATCTTCTTGAGAGTTAATCAAGAAAGGGAGGTAAGAGGAGAGAGACGAAATGGACGAGGAAGAAGATGAAGAATTAGAAGGGACTTGATGATGATGATGAAGAAGAGACGAAGAGGATCCAAGAGGATAGAAAAAGGGTTGTTCGTGATGGTTCTGATCTTCGTTAAGATCTATAGAGTAATGAAAATTCGAACCCATTGCTGAGAAAGAGAGATGAAAACACAGAGAGATATATATATATATATA
Source organism: Camelina sativa (assembly GCF_000633955.1). NCBI lineage: Eukaryota > Viridiplantae > Streptophyta > Magnoliopsida > Brassicales > Brassicaceae > Camelina > Camelina sativa. The sequence continues at coordinate 15,129,286 of NC_025702.1, forward strand.
TATATAGAGTTAAGATGCGAGATTGAGAGAGATCATAGACGGCAAAAAGAGTCCAAGCTATACTATGTTTGATCCTTTTTAAAGGCAATGAGATGAGACACGAGCCAACACACACATGGTTGCTATTATATACTTGTATTTTATATATATGGTTTACGTGAGTCTAGAGTCAGGGTACTTATGTCTTATGTATACATCAACTTGTACAGTGATTTTTAGACGATATGGATAAAACAATACTGTTCTAAAATCCTACTTTCGGACAAGTCCGGATACCTTACCAAAGATTTTAAAAGTAATAGTAATGGTAATCGTGTCCGTTTTATGTTTTTTTTTTTTAATTTTCTAAATGTCAAAAAATTACCCCAAACTTCTCTTCTTCTTTTTTTTCTTCCAGTTGACCATATACTATGAGATTAAATCTACAAGTGTCTCTGCATATGCTAATGCTATAACGGACATAATTGTTTATCTATCCAAACGAGAAGCTGCGTGGCTGAAGTTGATCTGCAATTAAAAAAAGTTGATAGTACTATGGTCGTTATTAAAATTTAGAGAAAGTTGAAAATATATGTACATGTATAATTGATTAATCTAGAGGTTCACGTGAGTCCATGGCACCCATACGAAACCAAACACATGAGACAAAGTGTGTGTATGTGGAATGGTACTGGACGGCCCCATTCAGAACGAACCCTATCTGCAATTTCCTTACCCCACTAGAGAAACACAGAACATTAAAAATAAAACCCTAATTTATATAATTTTTTTCGAGAGTGAGAGCCACACAAATCAATATCATGATCATTGTTGAACATATAAGATCCTTTTACTTGTAGTCTTTTCAAATCTAGGGTTTCCTATATCTCATTAAGGCTTTACTATAGAAGAAAAAAGTTAAAATTTGGATTTCTCATGTTCTTTTCATACCCCCTAAACTAAAACCATATCGTATCAAAGAATCACTAATGAAAAAGGTTAGATGATCTTTCAACTTAGTAATGTTATATTTTATGATTCTACTAAATTAATCAGTAGAAAACAGTTTGGAATATATATATTGATACAGTAAGCTTAAGAAGTTATAAAAAAATTTCTTATTGATAATGAAAAGCTAACTAGCGTTATATAATTTTTCTATTGACAAAAAAAACTAACAACAAACAACAACAAAAAAAGTCAATTAGCTTTAAAAATATATATAGAAGAGAAAAACGTCAAATGAAAACTAATAATTTCAAATAGATCATGACAAAAAGAATTAGTGTTTTTTTTCCAAATAAATGGCAGTGGATCAGCTTTTGTAGTATGAATTTGCAAACGATCAAATAATTATAAGTCCAACACTGATTCGTTAGTTTTATTTCCTAATAATCTAAGTTGACTCAATTGACAAAACAAATTCAAGATCTCTTGAAACCCTAGTATACTAAAATGTAACTCGTGATCCTTTCAACTGTGCATGTGATATATCAATAATCTCTCCCAGAGGAGAGAGAAAGAGAGGATCCATGATTGAGAGATAGGAAATATGAGTCAGAGGGAGAGAGAGATTTAGAGAGAGGAGATGAACAGAGTGATGAAGAGATAGGTTTAGAATGGTAAAGGAAGAAAACATCCCCACCTTAGTATTGCCAAACTTATTCAATTCCTTCTCATAAGATTTTACAGATCATTGAGGACCCCCACACACAAAAAGACAATCCATCTTTAATTTCAAAATTTAAAATGTTGCCCATCAATTTATATTTGTTATATATCAGTTTCTCAGACTAAATGATCTAAGAAAAAATCTGATCTACTATACTTAGGCCCTTCGTTTCATCATTTAACATTTCCATTTAAATGATCTATTTAAATGATACATTTAAATGATTCATCTCAATGTTAAATGATCCAACAAACAAGACAAAAAAATAGTTCATTTGGATGATGCATCTAAATGCAAATGAGTTTGTTTGGTTTATTTACATTCTCATCTAAATAGATTTGAATAGAAAATGACTAATATGCCCATGTTTTGATATAATACTTTTTTAATCTTGATCTTAATCATATTAATTTTAATTATTGATCTAAAATATATATGAGTATATTTTTATTCAATACCAAAAAACAATTCTAAAAATCCTAGTATCAATATTATTATTATTGGCATTTATAAATTTTAATTTTCTGAAATTTTTGTTGTGCTTTTGACAAAAATTTAATTTTTGCATTTTGGTGGGAAAATGTAAATTTACGTTGACAAAAAAATATGTTTTTACGTTTTTGGCGGGAAAATGTGTACTTTCAATTTTGGCGGGAAAATTGTGATTCTACGTTTTTGACGGGAAATTATGATTTTACGGTATTAGTAGGAAAATGTGACATTGCAGGTTTAGCGGAAATATTAGATTATGTATTTTTGGCGGAAAAATGTAATTTAGCGTTTTTGGCGGGAAAATGTGATTTTACGTTTTTGGCGGAAAAATATTAATTTGCGGTTTTGGCGAGAAAATGTGATTTTGTGTTTTTGCAGGAAAATGTGATTTTAGGTTTTTGTCGGAAAAATATGATTTTACGTTTTTGGCAGAAAAATGTTATTTTACGTTTTTTGCAGGAAAATGTGATTTTACGTTTTTGGCGGGAAAAATATGAATTTGCGATTTTGGTGGAAAAATGTGATTTTGGGTTTTTTTTGGCGAAATTTTTTTTTGATTTTATGACTTTTTTGGAAATACTTAATTTTAGTTTTGGCCGGAAATTTATCATGCGTTTTTTATATTTTGTAAGAATTGTAAAAATATTATTTATAATTTTGTAGATAAATAGATTTTTGTATTATAAGGATATATTTGTAATTTGTTATTTTTAGATCACTACAAGAAAACAATTAATTTGCTAGGAATATTTGCGAGGGAAATTATCTCTCGCAAATTTACGATGGAATTGCGAGGCATTTACTATAAACATAAATTTCCTAGCAAATTCCTCGCAAATTTGCGAGGAAGAGGATCCCCGACAATCCATCGCAAATTTGCGAGGGATTTGCAAGATAAGTTAACATTCCTCGCAAATCTATTACAAATTTACGATGGGTTTGCGATGATATTATCCATAGCAATTTTTCGAGGGATCTGCGATGGAATTGCGAGAGTCATCGCAAATCTGTAGCAAATTGAGAAAATAAAATTCAAAAAACTACTTATAAAACTTAATAGAATTTTATTTTAAATACATTTGAGTGTTCTTAAGGTTCATCAAAGAAATTTCTATACCCCAAATCCTATACATCAAACTCTTAGCCTAACTCAAAACCCTAAATCATAAACTCTAAACTTTAAAAATTCTAATCATAGAAATTAAATCATAAATCGTAAAACCAAAACCAAAACTTTTCCATTATATATACATAAAACCGATATTGAAAAAATAAACATATATATCTACTTTATATAAAATACAATCTTTTAAAAATACTATATATTTACTTTTAAATTTAAATCTCTAAACCTGGAATCTCAATTATATGTGACTGTTTAATTATAGAAATTAAATCATAAAAACCTAGTACAGATCCTAAATCATAAACTCTAAAACTTAAATTTTTAAATTTTGGAATTTAGAAATTAAATCATAAATTCAAATATTAATATTCTCTAAAGTCCAATACTTGGAAAAAAGTTCATGTATACAAAAAAGATATAAATATTTGTAAATACGTTTAACTCAAAAACTAAGAAAAATTAGTGAATATACATATATTTTAAGATATGTTTAACTTTAAAGCGAAGCAAATTAATGAATTTAATTTACAAATACGTTTAAGATATTTTGTCTACCTTTAATATACCAAATAATACTCCAAATTACAAAATTAATAAAACAAAAGATATTGAGTCCCTATTGGTTAGTTCATAGAGACATGGATTGGTCTTTTAGCCTATCATGAACCGTTGATTAGATTAAATCTGATGGACACCATTGTTTCCCTTTTTTTGTTTTTCTTCTCCTCTTCGTCACCTCTTCTCCTCAATCCTCATCCATCCCTTATCCCTAAACCAACAACATAAGTTACGACCAGAGATGAAGGATAATCATGGGTTTATCTCTTATCCCTTATTCCTTATTCCTTCTTTACTTCGTCACCTCTCTTGACATAAAAATGATGAAGGATAATCAAAGAAATTCAGAGATCTAAAGGAGACAGTGGCAGAGCAAAATCTAGACCTGAGTAGAGTCCGCCGCAGACAGAGATTTGACCACCACCACGAAACAAGACAGAGCAAGATTTAGATCTATTGCCTGAAGATCTCTGAATCCGAACTCCTCTTCTAGCCACCACTATAATTGAAAATGGAAACAGAAATCCGGCGACAGAAAAAGAGTGCTAAAGGAGACGGTGGCGGAGCAAAAGGCTTGTGCCGCGAGTGGAGCTAGTGCTGGTTCTTCCCCTTCACCGGGTTGAGAATCTGGTTGGTTTGAAGATCATTTTTGAGGGATTAATTGGCCAAGAGGCCGACATACTAGCAGCTGGCAACGGGGCTCGTCGGCAACAGGGGCTCGTCGGCTGTGGGATTAGGGTTTTTTTGTTTGTTGATTTTAGTCTTCGGTTCAACCGACAATTTGTAATCGGTTCAATTTTGTAACTCTTAACCAATTCTCGGTTTGGGTGGTTTTATTAATATCAATATATATATTAATTTTAAAAAACCTGTCACTAAATCTTTAATTATATATATATTTATATATGCTAAATAAAATTTTAAATATATTAAATTATTTAAGAACATAATGTTTTCTTTAGTTTTTTCGTTTTTATGTTTCCTTGCAAATCCATAGCAAACTTTGCGAGAGATGTACTATGAACAGAACTGCAAGAAATTTGCAACCGCTTTTATTCCTCGCAATTTGCAATGATTTTGCGAGGGATTTAGTTCCTAACAAATATTGCGAGGGATTTGCAATGTTGACCATTTTGCGAGAAACGAATTGCGAAGAATTGACTTCCCTCGCAAATCCCTTAGGGATTTGCTAGATATTTTTTCATCGCAAATCGAGTGTTTTCTTGTAGTGGATGAAGTATCTCCATCTAAATGGTCCAACTAGAATCATCCAAATGAGTTTCAAATATTTGCCTAAAATTTTAAAACTCATTTTGATTATCCATGTGAATGATTCTGGATGATGCTCATTTTTTTGACAAAAACGAACAACATTTAGATGGATCATCTGAATGGTTCATTCAAATGAACAAACGAACAAACGAATAGGACCTTAGTAGCTTTTTATATCAATCTGAATGCGATCTATCACTCCCTATTTTTGAACAAAAACTTAGATTTGGCCAGTGCATCTTATGAGATCCGAACTTAGCACTATTCGTTAAACAACATAAATATTTGCTCAATATCACAGTGTACAAAGTCAAATGAGATATTCTGCATGGGCAAAATGATTTACGCAATTTCATAAATTATCTACTCTCCCGATCGAACATAAAGAGATCATAAGTATATAGATCATTGGTATGTGACCAAGTGATATATGTGTTTTTCATTAGTTATACCTCGTTTACTATAAGTACAACAATCCAAAACAAACAAAATAATGTGCCCAAAAGAGCACAATAACTATATGGATCATGGATGTTAGGATTAGTCTCACAGGTCTCGTTCTCACATATAGTACTAGGGGCAAAAAGATAATATGCAAACGGGATAAGAAAGATGAAAAGAAGTACTTTCACAGTTAATAGTTTTCCTTACTCCAACTTCCTTTACTCGTATAGATAAATTAATGGTGGGTTCTTAGATCCTGGACCATCACATGCCAAAAAAAAGTCATTTGTTTTTTTTTGAATAAGAAACTGGTAAAATGCATAGGTGTCAGGAAAAAATGAATATTACTATTGGTTAGTTTAACGGTAAGTATCCAGGGAGAAAAAAACGGTACAAAAAAATGAATTGTACTCTTCATTTTTACATCACTTCTCATCAGTCTTGGCCTCTAGGGATTTTGCTTTTCAGGATCAAAAAAGTTGTAGCCAACTTTTTCATTCTTTACCAAATTGGGTCAGTCCATCAATTAAAACAAGTTATAGAGATATTTTAACACAGCAAATCAATATGCATGCGTAGAATAATATGGAAATTAACAAATACTTGACATCAATATATATTACTTTTGAAATGCATGGTTTCAACGTGTATTTTTATATAGATGAGCGTGGGTAACGTTACTAGCATTAGAATGTTTGATGTCAATAACAGTGTTACAATACTGTATATGCTTATCAACATTAGCCCTATTACTAACCACTATACTAACGAAATTAAAGGTTGTAAAAGAAGAAAAACTATCAGCAAATCAAAGGTAGTTTGACCAGTTCTCTCTCAATATTGGATGATATTATAATGTTTGACTAGTTTTCTTTGTTCAGGGTTCTTGTCTTCTTGAAAAGCGAGCTAATCGGAGCCGTTGGATCATGGAAACGGAGATCGATGTGAGCAGAGATAGAGCCATAGAGGAAAGAGAGAGAGAGAGAGATCTTTAGCTAGGCTAGCTCTCTGAGCTCTTAAAGGTTTTTGTTCTTTCAGGTTCTCAAAAAAAAGACAGCAGCATGCCATCAATCTAAATTATATCTCCTTCGAGATTTTAACACCTATTCCTATACCTGTAGATATTTTACATCAAAAACCCGAATCTAAATAAAACTATTCTAAATCTTACAATAAGAAGGACGTGATTTTTTTTTAACCCAAGAAAAAAAAAAGGCACACGCACCAAAATATCGATTTAACCTAGAATAATATTTTTTAATAAAATAATATATTAAAAGCTACATATGAATCGGAAATTTAAAATGAAATAAAAAGAAGAAGCTAGAGATCAAAGTGGACCAAGAAAAATTATAAAGTTTATATGTATTTATTGGGCAAAGAAATTATAAAGTATTTATTTTAAATTTTTAGTATAAGATTACAAAAATAGGGACTGAAAAAAAAAAAAAGGAGACAGTGGACGGCCGCCATATATAGTCATATAAGGTTCACATACAATGATGAATTGCCGAGAGAGATTTTGTTCCTTCCTTCGTATAGATCTCCGATTTTGTAAAATGGACTGATAATAAGTTATAATTTTACAAAATATTATTACTTTAAAGAAAATATCCACACGAAGTGTCCAACAAGATCACACATGACAAGTTGTAAATGAAGAGATTTTGATTATTTTATCTGAAATACAAGCAAGGGGGGCAATATGGAGCATTCGAATCCAACTCTTCTAACAATTTGGTCTTGTCTCTTTTCCCAAATAAACATAAACATGATCTCATATTTGGAAAGTGGTCACACACTTCTCTTTACCGACAGTCGTTAACCCGATCGGCTAGCTCGAACTTAAAAATCAAACCGCCAAAGTAATGATTAGCAAGATAGCATATCTAATTATGCTTTTTTGTTGATTTTATAATATACCACTAAAAAAAAAACAAAATGTGTTAGATAAGGTTTTAAAAGTGATTTCTAATCAAATTATGATGCCAAATTTAAGTATTATTGGATTAAATTTTAAAAGGTAATTCCTGAAAACTAGATTTTATGTTTTTCTCCCAAGATTACTACCAAAATCTATTAAATATTACCAACAATTTTTTAACAAAACAGTACTTAACTACGAGTAAGTACTATCTGATTTAAAAGATCTTATAAGTATTATATTTCTGACACCTAAAAAACTTAAGATAATTTTTCTGATAAGTGTGTTATTTTTGGGGGTATTTGAAAGTGTTTCTGTTAAAATTATATAGTTTTTAGTTATTAACTGTGGAGGTCTAAATGGTACCCAAAAAGAAAAGAAAAGAAGAGCGATTCGTGACATTGGTTAATATACCGGTTTTTAGGTTGACCAACTAATCGCTGATCAGCGGTTAAAGCTGACCGTCTAATATAGAAAGATTGATAACTAACATAATTACGGGTCGGTATCACTTTCGTGCACATCAGGTAAGCCCTGATTAATTGCACCCACTGAAACATAATAAGGGAAAAATAGTCAATTTGGATAGATTATAAGATTATTACAATAAATCAAAAGTATATACATATACATACGTACATACATATGAAAAGAAAGATGGAGATCCCAAAGAAAATAAACGATAGAGAGATGGGCTACGTATGCGGCTTATATATCACAATCTCCAAGGAAGTAAACACTTTTGGAAGCAACAAGACAGAGATATGTATATATATAAAGGGTTGTATTATGATGAATTATGTCAATTTTAAGTGTCAGTACAAATGGAGTTATGTCCAACATTTTGGTACTTTTCATGACTTGTCTTTTTTTGTTTCTTCCCAATAAAATTTCCCCAAAGGGACCATTGATCTCATCTCTCTCACTAATCGTCATCGCCGTATCCTCTGTCTTGTGGCACATTGATTTTTGTGATGTGAAACTCTCTCTCTCTCTCCCTACATGAAATGATTCGTTTATTTAATATCACAGTCCACAGATTATTAAACACTTCATTCAATTTCGATCAAATCATATGCGTCTGGAGTAGCAGAAAACAAAATATCTACATGTGTAATTTTGGCTTGGATGAGCCTTAGGGATGGATACATATATAATAGAGTTAATTTTGGCAACATTTTAAACTTCGGTGGTTTAATCAACCGTTTATGCTGTAAAAGGTGGCGGTTGAAATAACGGCAAACATTAACTTATTGATGGTAAACAAAAAATTGGTTTGGAAATGGTTTTGAAAAGCTTAAACTACTGAAACGTTAAAAAAAGTGTTTTACAAATTAAGTAGCAGTTATAAGGTTATATTATTCTTGTTGCTTGTATATATTATCTTTTGTTTCTTTTCTGTATTATTTAACACACAACTACTTATATTGGATAGGATACCACGTATGATGTAGATGAGTTTGTTTGGAAAGTTATATTCATTTTGTGTTGATTTTGATTGGATAAAATTGAGAGATATTATACCCATGAGCCATGATTTCGTTTTTAGTTAGCAGTAAAAATGTAATATGGACTGTGGATTGGATTCTCACTAATTTTGCGAGCTCATTAGCTCTTTAACCCAAAAAAAACCTCGAAATTGAAAAACAACGTTTTCAGGCCCAGAAGACTGAAGTAGATTTTGGAGCCTGATTAGTTTTAAAGTTGTAAGCCCAATCATCTTTTAGTGGTCAACTTGACAAGAACCAAAATAGCGTTCTAGTTTTTGTTTCTTATGTGAACAAGATTAGTTTATCCGCCACGACTGTCCACAAAAATAAAATAATTGAAGGAGTCAGAGTTCGTAAGATTTATTTGAAATTATTTCGTGGATAATTATGTATATAGTGTATGATATATAGTTTATATAATATATGTTATGATTATCAAAAAGAAAATTAAAGAGATGTGTCATGTCTTTCTTATCCTTAAAACAAAGCAATTCGATGATAAAAAGATATACGTGGATTTCAATAATAACACACGCCCAACTAACATATATAACTCACTCAATTCACAATCACATCACATCTACGGTAGCAAACGAAAACGCGTTGTTTTCGTCCGTCATCAATTGCGTTCATGCGATCTTAAATATTCGAAAAATCGTAAGTTGAAAATATGATCGGTGCAAATTATTGTTCAAGAGGGTATTGACTCCTCAGTGTGAACTTGGTTTAAATATGCTTGCAATATTATATCCATCACGAAAGAAATTTGTAGTAATATAAAGATTCTTTCAAGGAATGAAGTGCATTAGTTTCATATTTGATCAATTAATAATGGATGCTGGTCTATTTAATAGTATTCATAAATAATAACATTATTCGATATTGTCTATAGAGTCGGTTCAAAAACTCCAAGTCCAAATGATGCAAGTTCTCTCAGTCGTGGTTTAACTTTCATCGATATCGTGCTTAATTATTTGTTTGGTATTTTAGAAAATGAAAATTAGAGATTAATTAATAACTATCTAACAAATTATTTCCAACCCGGATACTTAACCAAACCAACCAAAATATTAAAGCTAAAACACCTTAAAATGTTGAATTAGATGAAACCTGAAAAGCCAAAACTGTCCCCAATACCCATTTTAGTGTAAACGAATCAAACTAAACTGAATAAATCAGATTAATACCAAAGGATTCAACTCTAAGCAATTTGACAAGACCTATAAGTCTTCACCTAATCAGATTTAATATCCGACTCCAACTAATTAATTAAATTATTTGATCCTGCAACCGCTTAATCATTAACTAATAAACTAGCTTACAGCTACTTAGTTAGTAATTTGGATGATATTCTTGTAAGTTGAGCTTGAAAATAGGATTGTTAACACATGGTTTGGAGGTCGAACTCGACGTTCAACTAATACTTAAGACTTTTTTTCCTCCCCAACAACTATTTAACTAAATGTGAACATTGTATGCATTACAAGTAAACAAATTAAATAAAAAAAATCTAAAAAATATGAATAAAGTTTTAAAAATCAACCAAATGTGAACATTGTTTGAATTACAAGCAAGGAAAAAAAGATATCTAAAAATAGAAATGAAATGAAATCAACGTAAAAATGAGAGATGGAAATGCCTAATGGGTTAGGTAACTTTAGGTGCGCGTGGTGTGGTGTGGTCAAAGCAAAAAAATGAGCCATGTTGTTGAGCCATAGTTGGACGGTGGATGTAGTCATGAACCACCATTGGCTCTGTGATATATACGTGTTTGGCGCAATTAACCAATCCAACTAACTAAAGTGTACAACACTTTTTGATCCCCATATATTTTCCTTACATCACAAGAATTTATGTGCTTAGAATTTAAAAGTTTACAAGGTGAGAAATGCACGAATATTATTATTGAGTATAATTATTTGTCTATAAATTAGCTTGGTTGGTTAAAAAATTATCTAGGAAAACCTGATTATGTTGATATTACTATGAACGGTTTATACTTGCACTTTCCATTAACAGGACACATCACCATGCGTTGATGTGTGTGTGATAACAGAATGTCACTTTCATAATTATATATTTGAATAAACTATTCAGACAACTTTTAGTGACCGAATCAAGAAACGCATTAGTTGAAACTTACATATTAATAAGTTGACAACAATCAATGATTGTTGAACATTATCTACACGTTAAAAGACTTATGCCACTACTTAACTAATTAATTATGAAACCACTCAATTAATTAAAGATAAAACCATTTTAACTAGTTCTCAGCAGTATAATTAACTGAATAATATAACAAATAAAAGTGGTTATCCACGGACCATAGCCGCCTGAAAAAGACACCATGCAATGTGCGACTCAAGATTTGACTTATTCATCTTTTTATATTATTTTTGGAATCATCTTTTTATATTATTTTTGGAACAACGACATTTTAATCGCTATCATAAAAATTTATGTAAGCTTAAATTAGTGATATAAAACACCAAAGAAAGAGACAGAAACAATAGCAAAATAGTTTTAAGAGATAAACTTAACAGTAGAGAGATAAATGATAGTCGCTTATTTTTCTTTTTTCTTTTTATGATATACGATTTGTATCATTGTAGTGAAGCATTACCAATCAAACTCAACTCATTAAAACAAGTATTTATATGATAATTAGTTTTATATTACGTTAATCAGCATGTCTTGTCTCACATAGTAACCTTCAATATAAACGAGATCCTTTGATCCATTCCAAAACGGATTACATGGAATCTCACATCATTTCAGCACACACGCATACGATATATGCTTCTTTTTTTTTAATATATACAAATACAACGATATATATCATATATGCTTTACGTAAAATGATAATTCACCAATTATCATTATGCTACACAATCTTCTTTAACCTTTCTAGTTTACAGCCAATATCTAAAAAAAATTGTTCTAATTTGTAAAACGTAAATCATCTATTTTCAGACAGAGTTTGAACTCAAAGTTACCGTCAACACAATTTTTAAAAAAGAGTAATTCTAATACTCTAAGAATAATATGTTTATAAATTGTGATTATTTTTTCACAGAAATATTGTGTAATACCAAAGAAAAGTAAATATGCGATTAAGACATTTGACGTATAAGTGTAGCGTAAGTATCGGAAAATGGAAGCTAAAAATTAAAACTTCGATGTCCTTTCACAAAAACCGTGGATTGGATAAATGTATTGGTTTCGTGGTCGAGTTAGTTACGTAACTATCATTTTATAACAAACACAAAATTAAAATTCTTCTTTGAGTTTTGTATATAAATATCGTAATTCACATCGTTATTTAAATATTAAGATTTGGTGGTTGATTATGACATCAAAGATTGAATATCCCATAACGCAAATTAAAATTGATAATATATACTTCTTTTCTCATTGAATTGATATATAGACCTCGACACTTGGGGGTCATCCATTCATACATATTTATATTTCTTTTTAGGTAACAAAAGATTAGTCACCCAAATATATAATAGGAAAGAAAAAAGAGAGTAAGAAGAGCCTACTTGTGACCCACTAGGACGAAACACTGCCTGACGTGGCTAACTAATCTACTTGGCGGAAAGAAAGACAAGCCCTTATCCCATCTGGATAACGGGTATGAGAATCGAATCGTCAGAAGACTTGATCGGTTAATTACACGCATGGAGGCATTTTTGTCTCAAGTGAAACTGTAGTTATTGTGGGTTCCTCCGTTTTAAATCTGATGTGGAATCATCGTAATATCGTATGAACGAATGTTTTAGGATAAAATAGAAATCATATATCAATGAATAAATACATACAACAACCTGTTATTTTGTCAAAAACTCTCATTGGTCATACCTTTTGTATCAACCCAAAAAATAATGTAAGTTTTTTTTTTCTTTTGTATGGGTTATAATTCTTTCAATATATTTGATCGGTATGTATAGACGTGCAGTAGAATGAAAAGGTCTGAGGAATGCAATATTAACCCACTGGCCACTTGGTTAACAAGAATTCAGAGAGCCATCTCAATTATCAGAAAGCACCAAAAAGAGTCAACCGATCGATTCTGATTATTAATTTGATTTAGCGATAGATGCATGGAAAATCTGAGATGCATGACTTACATTATTAGCCTTATTTTAATTGAAAAAGCAGATATAACTTAGTTTTCAAGCTACCCGTTTGTTAACAACTACGACATTTGTTTTTTTTCATTTTTCTTTTGAATTATTCCAAAGTTTGGTTTAAGATACTGAAATTATAAAAAGACATGTTCAAACGTGTATATAAAAACGAAGAGAATATGTTTTCTAGTATTTAGCTATACATAATTAAAAAAAAAAAAAACATATACCTTATATGAACTAGCTAGACTTAAGCTCTATATAAACTAGAACGATAATTTAAAACTGTATCTAAGCTAATTTAATTAGCTAATCAAAATTAAAGAGGATTCTGTCATCTTATACTGTTTATTAGAGGTTCTAGATAATATCTACTACAGGCGCATGTTTTTGAGTCTTTCCAATTTCTGTAGGCCAAGTCCGGTGGGAAGGTGGAGGTTTTAATTGGGTCATGAATGCGGCAACTTGACCTCTGTTCCCAAAAGTCAAGGCGGAAACTAAAGATGTGAACTAATAAAACTCATCACATTACTACAATCTTACATTATGGAGAATATTTCAACACAAGAAAAGTTGTATCATCCCATACACAATGGCTTTTTGTTTACAAAGAAAATGAAGCTCCGCTTTGTACTCCTCCAAAACGGAATCAGAAAGTTTACAATTTTTGTTTTTTTTTGGCTTGCAAAGAAGTTTTATACATACAAGTTCTATCATATTCATATTCATTTTGTTTTTGTTTTTTTGTAAACAATAACATTTACCGAATATGATTTAGGATAGTGACACAACAACAATAGTATAGACGGAATATATTATATGTGCTGATCATATTAGACTAATTATATACTAGTATAATTGATGGAATGTTTTGTGCAAGCTTTCAAATACTATTGAAAAACAAAAATTATCAACCTTCATCTAGGTAATATTAATATTATTTTTCATAAATTTGGTGTGTAATCACATACTTTTATTAATTTTTTTTTCTTTACCTTTTAAATTTTTGCAAATTGTATCATCAAATGAACTATTTCTGAATATTTTTTTATTTATAGTCAATAACAGAAAAAAGTCAAGGAAAATGAAAAAAAAAAGAAAAAAAAAAGGTTTGTGACGTTTCAAAGTCACCCGAACAAAGCAAAGACGATTAGACTATATATATATCTTCTAAGGGTGACAAAAAAAAAAAAGATGTTCTATCTTTAAAATCCCTTCCTAGAATAGAGAAAAGATATACACTCCATTAAAACTATACATACAGATCATACCTTACATAAATATCTCTCTCTCTCTCTCTCTCTCTTTCTTTCTCTCCTTATATATATATATATATAGATATATAACTCCAAAACAATCATTTTAATCCAAACCCAAAATTATCCTTTTATCAGATTTTTTTTTTCTTTCAGTGAAAATGGGATTGATCTTTAGAGATAAATCCTATATTCTTCTTGTGGCGATTCTTTGTTGTTCATCATTGATATGTATAGTAAAAGCAACAGTCTCTTATGATCGTAAAGCTGTGATCATCAATGGACAAAGAAGAATCCTTCTCTCTGGTTCAATTCACTATCCACGAAGCACCCCTGAGGTAATTCATCAATCATCTTTTATTCACATTTTTACAATTCAATGTTTTTATAAATTTTTGATATTTTGGAGTTTTATGTTCAAAATTTTCATATTTCTCTGTTTTTTCTGTAATGTGTTTCATTCCCAAGCTTTTCTCCTTCACATGGGTTTTGCTTGTTATCTACATAATATATTAAAAAAAAAGTATTTTATTTTATTTTCAGAAGAAGTATTTAAAATTCTGTTTTTGTGTAGATGTGGCCTGGTCTTATACAGAAAGCCAAAGAAGGAGGCTTGGATGTTATTGAGACTTATGTTTTTTGGAATGGCCATGAACCTTCTCCTGGACAAGTAAGTAATCTACCAAAAATATCTTTTTTTTTATTTGATTTTCTTCATTCACAAGTCACATCTCTTCTAAATTTTTCTTTATTGTTATTATTCTTTCCAGTATTATTTTGGAGACAGGTATGATTTGGTTAAGTTCATCAAGTTGGCGCACCAAGCTGGTCTCTATGTTAATCTCAGAATTGGCCCATATGTTTGTGCTGAATGGAACTTTGGGTACAAATATAATAAACTCACTATTTCCCTCCTTTTATAAAAACCAAACTGATTGGTTATCAGATTACAAATTTTTAAAATATTTTGATGGTTTATAGGGGATTTCCGGTTTGGCTCAAATTCGTTCCCGGTATGGCTTTTAGAACGGATAATGAACCCTTCAAGGTTTCAAACTCTAAAACAAAACTCACTTTTTCCCTCTCATCGTATTAATTTTTTTTTGTCATCCTCTCTGATTGGATGATTTGATATTAATTATAACTGATGATTTTGTATAGGCGGCAATGAAGAAATTTACTGAAAAGATTGTATGGCTGATGAAAGCAGAAAAGTTGTTTCAAACTCAAGGAGGACCAATCATTCTTGCACAGGTTTGTTTCATTAAATATCATTAGCCAATGATTTCAAGACATATATGGCTCAAATTAAAAGTTCTTTTATTCTACATAATAAATATGAATAAAATTGGACAGATTGAGAATGAATATGGACCAGTGGAATGGGAGATTGGTGCACCAGGAAAGGCTTATACAAAATGGGTAGCTCAAATGGCATTAGGACTCTCGACAGGTGTTCCATGGATTATGTGCAAGCAAGAAGATGCTCCTTCTCCTATTGTACGTTCTTTCATTCCTCTTTCTTTCTAATCATATTAATATAATTTGGCTAAAGTACAACAAACAATTTTTTTTGTTTTGCTACCGAAAAAGTTATTTTTTTTGGCTTTTTGATCTTTAAAGTATTAAGTTGGTATGATTTTTTACTAGGGTTTGATAAGTTATATTATAACTACCATATATCTCACCAACTTTTTTTTTTTTTTTGCTAGATATTTACAATTGTATTTGCATGTTACCTCATATTTTATTATTTCCACTAATGTGTATAAAATTGCAAATTACAGATAGACACATGCAATGGTTATTACTGTGAGGATTTTAAACCAAACTCAATCAACAAGCCGAAGATGTGGACAGAGAATTGGACCGGTTGGTACACAGAGTTTGGAGGTGCTGTACCGTACAGACCAGTCGAAGATATTGCATACTCTGTTGTACGATTCATAGCAAAAGGAGGTTCCTTCGTCAACTACTATATGGTATATAATACAAAAACAGAGTTACATATCAATACACATCGACTTGGCTTAATGTGTGTTTATTTATATATCTTTTTGTATAGTATCATGGAGGAACAAATTTCGACAGAACAGCCGGTGAGTTCATGGCTTCAAGCTATGACTACGACGCTCCTATTGATGAATACGGTACTAGCTACTAACCAAACTAAAAAAAACACTATACATATGTCTGAATGATTAACTAATCTGATTCTGTTTAATTCAAAAAGGCTTAACAAGAGAACCAAAGTATAGTCATTTGAAAGCATTGCATAAAGCCATCAAACTCAGTGAGCCAGCTTTGGTTTCTGCTGATGCTACTGTTACATGGCTTGGAGCTAAACAAGAAGTATAGATCAAACCTTATTCAAACTTGTAGTTATGTTAAATTTCAACTGAGAAAGGAACCTTATGATTTTGACTGTTTCTTTCAGGCTCATGTGTTCTGGTCTAAATCCTCTTGTGCTGCGTTTTTATCAAACAAAGATGAGAAATCTGCAGCGAGAGTTATGTTCCGTGGATTCCCGTATGATTTGCCTCCTTGGTCAGTTAGTATTTTACCTGACTGCAAAACAGAGGTTTATAACACTGCAAAGGTAAAAACAGAACAGAGAAAACTTTATTTTGTTAAAAGAAAATTACCTTTCTTAATCTTTAGACTGAATTGACACTCTTGTGTTTTTGAATAATCAGGTTAATGCACCAGGCATACACAGGAATATGGTTCCTACTGGTACCGGATTCTCTTGGGGATCATACAACGAAGCGGCTCCTTCTGCGAATGAAGCTGGTACGTTTGCAAGAAACGGGCTTGTGGAACAGTTAAGCATGACTTGGGACAAATCTGACTATTTCTGGTATCTAACTGAGTAAGTATCCCAACATCAGAACTCTCTTTGTTTTTGTCTCAATCTTCGAAAAGAAAATTCATGGTTTGTTTTTGTTTACGGGTATTTTTACTCAGCGTCACAATTGGTGCTGGTGAGAGGTTTTTGAAGACTGGTGACTACCCGCTTCTTACAGTTATGTCAGCTGGACATGTTGTTCATGTGTTTGTCAATGGGCAGCTTTCAGGTAGTACAATAGCAACAACAGAAGCTTTTCTTTGTCTCGGTGTTGTTTAGTTTTTGTAACTTGACAACATTATTGGTATTTTCTCTGTTTTCAGGAAGTGCTTATGGAGCACTAGCGCACACAAAAGTAACATTTAGCCAGAAGATTAAACTACATGCAGGTGTCAACAAGCTTGCTCTGTTGAGTGTTGCAGTTGGTCTCCCGGTTAGTTCCTGATGAGATACTCTAGCTCTCTCTTTTAAACCGGTTTTGGTGCCAAGAAGATAATTAGGTTCTGAGCTTTTGTGCTTCTTAATTTGCTTGCAGAACGTTGGTACGCATTTTGAACAGTGGAATAAAGGAGTTCTTGGTCCGGTCACACTGAAGGGAGTTAACTCCGGAACATGGGATATGTCGAAATGGAAATGGTCCTATAAGGTTCTCCCTGAAATTCAAAACAAACTTAAAGTTTGAGTTTCCTAGTAACAAACCTAAACTCATAACACTGTTTTTAATTTGATTTTAACAGGTTGGTGTAAAAGGTGAAGCTTTGAGTCTTCATACCAACACAGAGAGTTCCTCTGTAAGATGGACTCAAGGATCATTTGTGGTAAAGAGGCAACCATTGACCTGGTACAAGGTAAGACAAAACACAAGGACTTAATATCATGTCTAGATTTGAAACAATGAAAATTTGAGAAACCAATATCTTTTGTTTGGGTTGCAGTCTACTTTTGCCACACCAGCAGGAAATGAACCATTGGCTTTAGACATGAACACAATGGGTAAAGGTCAAGTTTGGATAAATGGTAGAAACATTGGACGTCACTGGCCTGGTTATAAAGCTCAAGGATCTTGCGGACGTTGTAACTACGCTGGAACTTACGACGCAAAGAAATGTTTGAGTAACTGTGGTGAAGCTTCACAAAGATGGTACCATGTACCTCGTTCATGGCTAAGGTCTCAGAACGTTATAGTTGTGTTTGAAGAATGGGGTGGTGATCCTAATGGAATCTCATTGGTGAAAAGAACATGAAAACAGCTTCTTCTGATTCCAAGTTTTCAGGACAGAACATAGCTGGTTTGATTTGTTTGTCTACCTCTCTCTGGCTTTGCTTTGAAGATAGAGACAGAGCTAGAAAAATATATGAATACAAGAATTATACCTCCTGTATATGTATATTTTTACTACTGGCTAGTTATCAGTGAGTAAATAAAATTCACAGAAATAATACAAATGAGTGTTTTAATATTGCCAGGAATCCTTTTTACATTGATCTCCCAGTCTTATGCTTAATGGGCCTTCAACTAGGCCTAATTAAGTATCAATTAGGTTAATTTAAAAACGTACGTTAGATGATGATAACATGCAAAACTCTAGGGATTCATTTGTTAAATAAAGCATTCTTACTTTTCACGGGATTAATAGTTTCCGTATTTACAAAATAGTCCCTAAGCCCTAGAAGCATTAGTACTTCAATGTGCCGAATTACCAAAATGGTCACATTAAAACCACTTAACTACCAACTAGCCCTATTCTTCTACAAGAGTACGACCATCCATTTACTGATTTTTATTTTTTTTCCATTTTTCTTGCTACCCTATTACCAACAACGTGTAAATCATTTTCACTTTTTCACCCATAATTACCCTCCAAGAAAATACAATGACCAAACTACCCTCCAAAGACGGTCAAACACAGTCTTCTTCGTCCTCGCCTAGAAACCTCGCAAGCAAATCGTCATTCCACTCACACGACTCACTCGCGCTCACCTCGTTTGTACTCCACGCGCCACCGCCTTTCTCGCCTCCGTACTCGAAACAGTACAGACCACTGGCGTCGACGCTTGCCATTGCCGAAGCGTCGCTGTCCGAGAACGAAGGCCCGCAGCTCTCTTCGTTGACGTTGATCGTGATGTAACCGGAAGAAGACTGAACAACCAACGGAACCGCGTACGGATCGTCGATAAACCTCACTCTGAAACCCCCTTCGCCGGAAAAGTTAGTACCTTCGATCTCCGTCGTCGTCATTGTCGTCGTCGGTGAAGATGATGATGATGACTCAACGAGACTCATGATTTCATCAGGCGTATACTCTTCGGCGACTAGCGTATTCCTCGTCGTCGTCGTCACTTCCTTCTCCGCCGTCTCGTCTTCTCTCTTCCTCATTTCGTCTTCCATTCTCTCTCTCTCTCTCTCGGAACTCAAAAGAGAGGAGTAAATTATAAAGAATGAGACCGTACCACTACTGTTGTGATATTTGTTTCTTGCACACTTTATATATACAAAAGTGTAGACATATATACATTTTTTTGGTGATAATATCAATAAAATACAGTGAATTGAGTCCTGTAAGTGGGTCAGAATGAATGATAAAAATTATATTAAGTCTAAATCAAATAAACTATAAGCTCTCCTGTCTTTTTTAGTTATTGAAAATATGTTACACGTTCTAATAATATAATTTTAGCATTTTCTTTCGTTAGAAGTCCACTAAGAAAATCTAAAGACAAAGGAACAAGGATCTTAAACTCGTGATGATATAGTAATGTTGATAGTTACTTTCAAAATTCATAGTATCATACTAATACTTTTATGTAAAGAAAAAAAAAAAGGAATCCAGGAAAAGGTATGGAAAAATTGATGAGGAGTTACTAAAATTAGGAAGCTGGTCGGTGAGTAAATTTTCGATACACTAACTATGTAGTTGGACTTTTCTCTGATAAAACCAAAAGTGGGTGGATATTTTTCTTTTTCTTTAATGTTCTCTCTTTCTCATATATACCAAACGAAAAAAAGAAAAAAAAATGAAAAGACAGAATTAGTGATGTGAAAAGACGTTAATGGGTCTCGAATTGATTTCGAAACTTACAGGGACGTGCCATCTGTTTGGTCACTGTGTGTAGAGGAGAGAGAGATAAATGAGATCTGTGCACTTTTTTTGTTTTCCCTTGCAGCGATGCGACGCTGACATATTTTTTATATTCATCGATATACACACGATTTATATGATTCCATTGGTCCAAACGCAACAACCAATCAGAATATGTATGGCTTTTATATTTGTTAAATTCAATTTTATTAGTTGAACCGGTGGTCTGTACCGGAGTGTTGTAAAAGGAAGATCATGCTGCTAGCTCATAAAACGTGATATGTACATTCAAATTAAACAGAATCTCTTGTTTCTCTTCTAACATGCAAACATCTCTCTTAACTAATTTGTTGACCCTGGGAATGATGATCTATCTCTCTTGGTTTTTTCGATTAACCGGTTTCCACTTCTAGGAGGCAAAGAGTTGCTTGTAAGACAAGCCACCAGCTTCCCTTCCGTCTTTTTAACTTACAAGGGCGGCAACCAAAAACTCCAATGTTCTATAACTTGCAAAAGATCGTTCAACGTGAACCGGATCGTAACATGACAGTTGGTGTCCCGTGCTCGCTCAAGCTTCCGGTTGATAATCTCCTCATCTTTTGCCAGAACCTCTTGCCTCGACCCGAGGCCAAGGGACCTGAGTTAGACTGTCTCTCGAATCTCCCTGACCCTGTGTACATATCCGACACTGAAAGTCCTCTCTCTGTGTCAGGCTCAGAGTCGTAATTAGGTAGCAAAGGATACCGGGCCATCCTCCCTGAGCCTCCACCACAAGAGCTCTCAGCTCGAGTGTCATCTCTCAGATCGTCTTGAGTGATTGAAGTTACAGAGTTGAGTTCCTTAGCTTCATCGCATTCGTTGCTGACAAGTTTCAAAGCTTGCACTACTTCTCCCATGAAAGGACGGTGCGATACTTCAGGTTGAACGCACATCGAAGCTATCGCCGCGACTTTAGCTATGCTATCAAATGAGATCTCGGGTCCTAAAGACCGATCTATAATAGCTGCAAGCCCTTCTGTGCTTGTGAGAAAAGACCGAGTCCATGAAACTAAGTTCTCCTGTCCTGCTGGTTGAGACATATCCACCGGTTTCCTCCCTGTAAGTAGCTCGAGAAGCACAACTCCATAGCTATACACATCACTCTTCACCAAAAGATGCCCAGTCATTGCGTATTCCGGTGCCACATACCTATCAAAAAGCAACATTAATAAGTTCAAATCTGAACAGGAACAAAAAAAGTTAGCAGCAGTTTGTACCAATTGTGGTTTTTTTTGTTATCTTACCCAAATGTTCCCATAACGCGCGTCGATATATGTCTGTTATCTTCATCGTCAAGGGCATTTCGAGCCAATCCAAAGTCAGAGACTTTAGGTGTGAAATCATGTTCAAGCAAGATGTTGCTGGACTTGAAGTCTCTGTGTATAACTCGGGGGCTGGAGTCTTCGTGCAAATACGCTAAACCACGGGCAGCACCAAGAGCTATCTTCAACCGAGCATCCCAATCTACCAGCGAAGATTCTTTATCGATTCCTGAATATTAAACAGAAAGAAAACAAGAGATTAGCTTCAAAAATAAGAAAACCAAACGGAACCAAAACCATAGGTATATATGAGGTCTGGAAAGAAAACATACCGTGGAGGTGAGATTCAACGCTGCCATTTGGTATGAGTTCATAAACCAGGGAACGGTTACGATCTTCGATACAAATACCGATTAAATTCACAAGGTTTCTGTGATGAAGACGGCTAAGCATTTCAACTTCAGCCAAGAACTCTCGGCTGCCTTGATGGTCATCTCTCTTCAATACTTTAACTGCTACTTTAGTTCCATCATCGAAAACACCTTCGTAAACCCGCCCGAATCCACCTTCACCAAGTACCCTCGTTTCATCAAAGTTATTAGTAGCTTTCACTATTTCGCTTGCGGTGAACGTCTTTGCAGAGAGAGTAAACGGAGCAATGCTTGATTCAAATGACAATGACGTTGAGCTAAACCGGCTTCCGGTTAAAGATCTCGCCGAGCCTGCACATTCAACTTAGTTATTTCCTGTTTCTTCCAACAGCAACAGTAGTACTAACAAGGGTGCCTTATCAGTAACCGTTTTTTACCTGATGGTTTCGAGAGGGAAGGCAGCGAAGAGCGAGCAACTGGCACTCTTTTAGAAAGACGCCGCTGATCTCTTTGTCGTCGGAAAACCAAGAACCAAACGATAACGAAACATAAACCGATAAAAGCAGCTGCGGATAAAACAATCACAGCAATACTTCCGGCATTGAGATCTTTCTTGTGGGGCTTCTTTGGAACATCAACCCCGATCGGTTTGACTGCCCTTCCATTATTAGTACCGGAGTATGGTCCTTGATCTATAATGGTCATACCAGAAGTTGGCGGAGAAGCAGGTAAACCAGGATAACGAACGTAAATCACGTCGTATCTGCCAAAGATTAGTTCATCTATATAGACTTTTTTACTCCAGAATCTCTGGTAAGTCAGCATTGCAGTCATGTTCTCGAATTTATCTCCGAGCGGAACTAAATCGATAAGAACAATGGATTTCTCGGGTTGTTCACTAGCGGCGTTAGCTCCCATTATACGGACTTGGCTCTGTTTCATGAAAACTCCAGCACTGATTTCCCGAGCGAATTCTGAAACCATAGGGAAGAAGTCGTAGAGGGCCATGCTAAGGCGCAGCTCAACCTGAATTGGCCAGACACAACCACATGGAGATCCTGGAGGTGTGTTTGTGTACGGTTCCAAGCAAACAGTTGAAGAACAATCTACAGAACACAACAACAGCAATTAGTTTCACACCGAAACAAGACCCCCAAAAAAGACAGCTTTGTTCCCAAAATATATGAAAAAAAAACTTTAAGAACCTGAATTAGGGGGAGGAGGAGGAAATGCTTGAAGCGGTGGACCGAGTGGGAATTTCCGAGATTTCGAAGGTCTTGAAGAGGACCTGAGAGGAAAAACTTTAGGACAAGCAAACAGAATTTAGGATTTCACATCAACCAAAGAGGTTAAATATAAACAGATTTTACAAATTTGTTGTCTGAGATCAGAGTCAAACCTTGGGTTGGAGAAGGTGCTGGAGCCGGGGAGATGCGTTTCATAGAGGAAGAGACTGGAGCGTGATAAGGAGAAATCAAAGAAGTAGGAATGGGAGAAGAAGGAGCATGGTGTGCTGATGGAGGAGGGGCCATTAAACCTATAACAACAACACAACATAAGAAAAACAGAGAATTAAGATCACGAGAAGTGTGATGACTGACCAATCTAAGTATCTCAAAGTGGAAACCTTTACGATGGTTTGACTTCTTTGGAGATATGTGATGCGGTAATGGTGGTGAAGGAGCTGGACTATTTGTGATATTCTTTCGTTCTTGATGATGTCGATGGTTTGAAGGTAGAGGAGGAGATGATGATGATGAAAAATGGCGGTGATCATTACTTGGTGTAGAATCTGGCGGTGGAGTAGTAGTAGATGGAGATGTATGATGAGAGTGTCCGTTGAACTTGGGGGCTGAGGGAGCTATCAAAGGAGGAGAAGCTGTAATGTAATAATAAAATGAATTTAGTCTTCTTGATTACCGGAAATAACAGTAACTTATATGATTGATGCCTTCGAAAAAGTCTAACCTTTATGTGGGATGACAGGCAAGGGTTTAGCAATTTCATTTGACGGTGCAGCACCAGGACTTTTGTTATCATCTCCATTATCGCTGGGCGGTGGATGTTTTACTGGATTCACAGCATGATCTATAGAAAAGAAGAGGAAATGTTGATGTTCAGGATACTGTTTTGTTGACGGATAAAACACATTTCAAAATTTGAGCAAACCTGGTGAGACAGCAGGGGATTCTATGGGAAAAACTGGGTGCGTAGTTGCCGGATTTCTTCTTGTTGGAGTTGAGGTGGGCACTGCACAGTTTGAGAGATATCTCAGATAGTAAAGAGAGACACTTTTGTAAGAATACGAGGAAAAATATATACAGAGTAAGTTAATTCCGCAACCGCATACCAGGTGAGCTAGAGGGTGTTAGCTTTGGTAAGACGGGAAGAACTGGCGGGGAAATGTCAATTGATACTGTTGGTGGAGATGCAACTGATTCAGAGACCACAAATGAGTTTATGCCATAAAACGAATCCAATACACCTGAAACATAAATAGGGTACGGGGAGAGCAAAACTGTACCAGGAGCAATAGGCTTTTCAACTGGATGCTTGTGACTGTTAGAAGAATTCCTAGGAGGTACACTACTCGGTGTAGGCGGAGGCAGAGCCACTGATGGGAATGGAGGAACATCCGAAACAGGTGATGTAACCGGGCCTGCGGAGTAGACAACATTGCAAGCTAAAGATTCAAGATTTATGCTAAAGTTTCAAGATTCAAGATTCAAGATTCAAGATTCAAGTTAAAAGACTAGACAACATTGGAAGCTAAAAGCTTCAAGATTTATGCTAAAGTTTCAAGATTCAAGTTAAAAGACTAGAGCACATCGCAAGCTAAAGAATCAAGATTTATGCTAAAGTTTCAAGATTCAAGTCAAAGACTAGAGCACATTGCAAGCTAAAGAATCAAGATTTTAATCACTATATATCAGGAATTCGCAGTATATAACACATACTTGGAGTAACTCTTCCTGAGAACGGAGGCTCCTTTGGTGCATTTCTTGGAATGAACTGAGGTGGTGAAGCAGTCGGTGCAATGGGTTGAACCAGAGGCGAATTTCCCGGTAACTCTTTCACAGGAACTGTAGCTGGAGCTGAATTAGAATCAAAACCCAATTTATAAGTTCCTTTTTTTTTTGTTTCAAAAGTGCCTTGCAAGTGTTCGATTAATTGTCTGTAAGAAGAGATCAACACTTCACCTGGAGCAACAGGAACCGAGACGATAGGCTCACCGGTCGGAGCTTCACTCCCGACGGAATCTGACGGTGGTGGAGCTGCCACGTCAGCTACAGGAGGAAGAGACGGCTGAGAAGCTTTAGACGGTGGCACATTGCCGGATTTATGAGATTCAGGTGAATTACTCGGTGCTTGACCAAACCCTTTTGAAATTTCCGGTAATGGAGACGGTGGTGATGATGATAACGGAGATAACAAATCCAATCCTGAAGTTCAAACAATTAAACCCAAAAATTTGAGATCCTTAAAGAAAAAAAAAGCTAGTTGTTGGATTCTAACACGAAACCATAAAAACTTCACATTATAAAATCGCATTGTGACTGTTTGCAATAAAGTTTCCTTTTTTCTAGAATTTAGCAAAAAAAAACCAAACTAAAAAAAGGTTTCAAATTTACCAAATTGATCAACCCCAATTTAATAATAAAAAAAAAAGGTGAAAACAAATAATTGCCTTTTTTTTTTTTGTTAGGGCAAATGAAATTTAAAAAGAACAGACCTGAGGAAGAAGAAGCAGCAACTAAAACTGATGAAACAAGAGAGATCCTAAGAAGGAGAATAAAAATCTCCATTCCATAGAAGAGATCAAGCTTCCTCGATGATCACGAGGAAAAGACTGAAAAAGAATTGATTGATGGGTTTTTTTAATGCTCTCCCAAGTTTAAAGCAATCGAAGTGGTGGCACAAGGAGATGAAATGACTTCAAACGCAAGAAGAAAGAAAGAATGAAGAAGCTCTTCAGCAAAAGGAACAGTGAGAAAGAAGCAAAGGAATGATTTTTATATATTTTTTCTCTTTTAATGTTCACTTCACACCAAAAAAAAGAAAGAAAGAGAGATTAAATTAAAGACAGGAACTGAGTTTGGTGGAAGAGAACGGTAGTAATCAAAAGAGGTCTTGTGCAATTAATCTCTCATGTTTGAACCCAAAACAAAACAAAAAAACGTTTCTTTCTTCTCTCAATTGGTCACAAGAGATCAAGAGAGAGAGAGAGATTTGATTTAACAGAAAAGGTGGGATTTTTTTTTTTTTTAATAAGAAGAAGGTAGTGGGATAGTGTCAATGGAGGAAAACTAGTGTGTGTGTGTATTGTCTGAGAAAGAGCCTAGTGGGGTTTTAGTAACCATTTGTTTATTATTGACCTCTCTTTTTTATATTTTTTGCTCTCCTTTGGTTTGAAGAAGTGAATTTAATTTAAAATTCTTTTTGTTTTCCATGAAGATGTTTATGTTAACTTACACAAATAGATTTCCTACACATGTATGTTTTGATTTCATTGGGTTTTGAGAATTATGTGAAAAAAGCGTCTCCCAAAACATAAAAATTAGAATTATTTTTACGTTTGTAGTGAGACAAAGATCTATATACTGTATAATTGAATCTTTAAGATTGATTAACCAACCACCGTTTATTTAATTATTTTTGGATTTATTGATAATTAAAAGGGTAAGTTTGTATCATGTCAGTCTAGATAAGATTAGCAAAAAGCTAAACCCACTTTTAAGATACTTATTTGACACTTTTTGAAACATTTTAACAGTATACTATATGTTTATATATGCTACATATAGAGATATATGTTGGCATGATTCTTGTAAATTAACAAATTTCTGTCGTGTAAATCATTCTTTTATATATGTAGGACATGGTTATAAACAGTAGTTGTTGTCTCCGATTGAAATTATAACCAAACACTTGGAAGCATATCTTATTTGAACTTCAAGTCCCGTTTGGTTACAAACGCAATAATAATGATACAAAATATATATTAAAAAAGGTAAAAAAAGATTATTGGGAACAAATATTAAACTGGTTAATATTGTTGAACATACCCTTAATTGACGCATGACTAAACTTTTATATTTTTCAATATCTCCTCAACTCAAAGTCACCACGCCCTTCTAAATTAAATTTATGTTAGTCGATATCTACTAGTGAATTGTACGATCATGCATATGAAGTCTAAGTTTTCATAATGATTAATCTCCAGTATTCTCCACAGTCAAAGATAATAAGTGGTGGAATAGATTGAAATTTGTTTTGTATTGTAAAACTTGTTGAATTCAAAGAAAAATGAATCCAATGAGGAGACAAATTAATTAACCCGATCCTATATCCCCTTAATCCAATCTTCACCAAAAAAAAAACAAACAAAGTTAGTGTGGATTAGCTTTTCAAACCGATTTTGTTGTTTATCATATGACCATAACTCCATAACTCCATAACGTAACATCATGTAATAATACGTATGTTACGCTTCCTTCAAATTCAAAATAACAATAAAACCTTCTTTGTTTTAGAATACAAGTTTCGTATATTCTTTTTTCTTTTTATTATTTTCTCATTCTTTTCACAATATTACAAGAATCACAACGTTGTTTTCATATCTTACTTTGTTTGCTTTATGAAAGAAAAAAAAAAAAAAGATAGATATATACATAGATTAAAAAAACCTATGGTTATAAAATTGATAGCAACAATTCACTTTAATTGATGGGAACAACAAAAGCACCAACGTAACATCTTCTATATACTTCCATCAAATTAAAATGGAAGTCTATAAAATTTTTGAAATTGATCACAAGCCGAATTTTAAGATTTAATACAGTAGAACCTCTCTAAATTAATAAACTTTTCCGGTCCTAAATTGGGACTAGTGTAATTTTGGACATTATTCGATAATATAATAAAATAATATTTTTTTTAAAAATCCTTTATAAATATATGGTCTCATCAATAAAATAAATTAATAATTCTATAGAATTATCTAAATATATGTATATATAAACATATTAATTTTTAGTAAAGTTCATTTTTGATATTTTTACAATATAAAAATCTTTGAGTGCTATCGTCAAAACATGATAATTGTTATTTTCATTGTAATTAATTTTATAAAAATATTAGTTATAACTATTAAATTTTATTTTTAATATTTTTTTACTAAATTAGGAAAGTCTCTCTATAAATTAATAATTATTAAATAATCGAAAAATTAAAACCTTTATAAATTAATAGATTTTGTTGGTCCTAATATTATTAATTTCTAGAGGTTTTACTGTAAGTCAAAGATTAGGTCCACTTGATAACATGTTGACCAAGAAGAAAAGTGTACTGATCATTCTCTCTAGTGGATGAAGACCTCCCGGGAAAACTATAAAATATAGTATTAGTGATTACAGAGGCGATCCATCACGGATTAATATTTAAACTTGCCTTATACCAAAAAAAGAAAGAAAAAGAGATGGACTTTGATAGACAATCTAGGATACATCTTCATAAACAAATTGTTAAAATGTTGTAGTAGTTTAAAAACACCAAACTTTGACTTTCATCGTCTTGCTCGTATTTCCCAAGATTTTGCTCGCTCTCGGTGTAGCTTTTTTGGTGAGGAAATAAAAAGATCACAACCATGCAAAATTAACGTTCGGAAACGTCATTTCATTAACGTGGACAAAAGAAAACATAGATTTTGCTCAAAATTATAGTATTAATCGTTTTAAGTAAATAGTGAGTCCATAATCACACGCTAGTTCCAAACAGAATCACTGTATGAATGATATTGATATATAATGATATATTCAACCTTTAAATAGAAAGTGACATCTTTATAATTTATATTGTATTTTAAGCTTATACCCCCTTTGGAAAAAAACGAACTTAAGTTTGCATATCTCAAATCTTGAATTATTACATAAGCAAAATGGTGATATGTGTAGATTATGATATATTTTTTTGTTCATAAGTAGAGTAAAGCCAAGCAAACACCAGAGCTCTTCTTTAGTAAGAATTAATTCACCTATAAGAATACTTTTTCACAACAACAACAAAAAAAAAATCGTTACAAAACCCGTGGTGTAAGAATCAGTTCCGTTGTCACTAATTAATGACTTTTAGGTTTTGAACTTATAAAACAAAAACTCTAAATAAAACAAAATCAAAAATCTTATTTCGTTTCAATGCAAATGCAAGCACCGACAAAAAAAAACGAATGATAGAGGTTCAGAAGAAAACGAGAAGGATTCAATACGATTTTTGATTACAATGCAATTGCAGATCGTAATTTGGTGTCGTATGTGTGGGGACATCAGCAAAACGATTCAATACGACCAGATTTGAGTTTGGCTTCTTGTCGTTTAAACTATAAGAAGTGATCACGGACAACGACCTTTAGCTCTCTCTTTGTTTCTTCTTTACTGTTCAAACAATCTTTCTTTGAATATCGTATAGTATTTATAAAGTCCAATATAAATTAGGTGAAAGACCATAAACAAAGATTAAAGAATAAAAACTGAGTTTGATTAAAGGTTATATAAATTGTCGAAATCTAAAGTGGTCAAAAATATGTACTACTACCTATTACCTAATAATTCTAACTAGTACTAGTACTAAATTATTAGCCAGCCTCCCTATTTATAATGAGATATTTCGTATGATGGTCGAGCCTCGTGACAAATTGATTACTAATATACCCACCGATATTAATAAATATTCCTCTCTGATGTCTGAAGTCTGAACTGGAACCGACTAAGTCCAGGTGGGACTGTACTACCACCACTGACAAATTTTATTTATTATTCATTTTTCCAAAATAAGGAAAACAACAATTAAATGGGGAAATTAATCTTACAAAAATATGCAAATTAGCCTAAAATACTAGAGGGTTGTTGATGCATTTAAAGAGAGAGACCTACTATATGGGACCATACAAATTTAAAGGATTGAGAAGATAACAATACTACAGAGCCATGTGCACAGGCATAGACAAGAATCTATAAACCCTTTATAGGAGGGTTTGGTTTTTGTTTCCTTTACTCTTTTGCTAAAGCTGCAACAACCAACAGCAACAAAAGAAAAAGCTTGATTTATAACCTTAAAGATGAAGAGATGATGTTTCTCTCTTCATTTACCATGTGTTAACCTCGTTCTCAAGCTACCATCTTTCAAATGCCTGAGAGTTTGACTCTGATTCACTAAAACCAGCTTCACTCTCATTCTTTAGACACGAATGTGGTTTTCATCAAGTTATTAAAGGTTGATGCTGCGTGGGTTTTTGTTTATTACAGTAACCATTCTAGAATTTAACGTATGTCTTGGCTAGAAATGATTGAGATTAATTACTGTAGATGAGAAAATTTTTTTTTTACCAACCAACAAAAAGTCAGTAGTTTAGGTGAAAACAGGTGAAGCAAATGCTAGACATGACTGTTGTGTGTTTCCGTGATGGTCACTCTCTTACATCTCAACAAACTATAATTTATCAAAGAAACTGTTTTACAAGATGCAAAAAGAAGAAGTTACAAGCAAAACAGTAAGAAAAGAGATGGAAGAAGACTGTTAGCTTTTAACTGAGCAAAATAAAGAACACTGTTGATGAACCTGATTCTAGAGATGGAGAGAGACAAACGAAGCTATCTATGATGGTGCATCCCATGATTCAGCTTCCCACCTAGAGAAAATTTTAAGTCTGGC
This sequence comes from Camelina sativa, assembly GCF_000633955.1. Lineage (NCBI taxonomy): Eukaryota > Viridiplantae > Streptophyta > Magnoliopsida > Brassicales > Brassicaceae > Camelina > Camelina sativa. Next base: position 15,159,941 of record NC_025702.1, read on the forward strand.
GGTTAGATGAAAAATAATCGTCAAAAGATAGTAGAAATTTTGGCATTAAACTTAGAGCAGAAACACAATACCTGAGTGCACTGGAGACTTTGAGTTTACATTATTGATGCCCACAAGATAGTATCTGATCGTATCTTTTTTTCAGCAACGTTATTGGCAAGGGTCGAATTCTTGAAATTGTTTCTTGAAATCTTTAGCTAGCTTTGCCTCCTCTTCTTGGCTAATTTTGCAGTTTCTCCAATCGGCCCTATCTGGGATCTTTAGCAGCCCTGCTAGAACCTGTAAAATCCAATGTCATTTCCTAAGCAACAAAATGCCTTTGGGATCCTAAAAATGTTAGGGTGGATCAGATGTTATCTATCTAATCGAATCAAAAAACTTCAAATATTATGGTCTAAGCATGAAAGTTCTATGGTGAATGTTCAACTCCATATTCCGTATTAAATAGAACACTGTTTAAATCTTCATGCATATGAACTATCGATGGCATCTTTCTTTAGTAGTTTTAAGCATAGTCACCCATGCCTGAAATGTCTTACCTCCCGTCCAAATTGTGCAGGGAAAACTTCGTTCTCTTCCAGGGTGTGTGATAAAACCGTTCCATCAGGAAGTTCCACATAGAAGAGCCCCAAAGCTGCATCGTATTCCTTCTGCAGATATTTTCTGCCATCAGAACTATCACTAACTGCAATAAAGACAACATAGTTTAATCAAAAAAGTAACTCAGAAACATAGGGACGAACATAGGTATATATAATCTAGATGGATTCGATAAGATAGAGAAAGAAATACGAAAATTCAGCCGCCACAAGCTTAAAGCCCAGTTTTTCAGCCGCCAGACTAAAGATATTTGGAAGAAGACGAGCTCTGGATGATGGAACAGGAACAACCTACATAAAGTAGAAAAATCAAACAAATGTAAGCAACTGTATCATTCAAAAGATCTACCTGAATTGCAATAGGACTTTTCTTACCTGGAGGTTAGCATGAGAAACACGTTTAGAGACAAATTCAAAGAAAACTGCATCATTTCCTTGGCTCTTATAACAATTTCTCAGCCCATTTTGGTATCTACTGAGCTCTGATTCACCCTAGATAACCTTTGGGTAGAGCACAGTAGAAACTTTCTCCTACACTGACGATCAAATGTGACTCTACACTCGGGCTTGACAGACAAAACCAGCATTCTTTTGACCTGAGAAAGCAATTTTGAAACAACAATTACTGTCTCAGCCCCTAGCAAAAATGGCACCCACTTTGCAAGAATAGTGGTCAGAAGCAAAATCAGAAATTACCTGTTAGCATTTTCAGACCTGGGCTTCCTTTGTATGCTTTCATCTTGAAACTCATGCTTGTAGCTGCACTCTGGGCCTTTTTCACACTTACCTTTGATGATAAGATCAAGACAAACACCCCTACGACACTGTTCTCTTGCTTCAGCGTTGTGTTGGAAATGGCAATCTTCCCCACGATGACAGGAACCTGAGCATATAAATTTGAAACAGAGCTTTTCCCCTTCAGATCCAATTTTTTGCCGCTTTGAGACATCATACCTCCAATACTGTGAATCAGGGTCACTATCATTTGGTCTCTTCTTCGATTCAGCAGCTCCCTTTTGTAAAGTATAAGGACGTATTGTAGTGTTTGGAGGCCTTGCACTAAGTTCTGATGGTGACATGGTAGATGCTGGTGTAGGAGAAAGCGCATGAAGAAACTTCTGCAAAGAGGAGAAAAGAAGTAACATTGAAGAATTTTTGAAAACTGCATGATGATCAGAAACAAATTAGCAGAAAACACAAACAAAAAATTCCATTTGATGTGATTCATGAACTTGCACAGATTCTGCATCCTAGTTATCTACATATTAGAAGGAGCAATGCATACAGTTAAGAGTACCACTCAGAGGCATGTAATCAAAGAAAAAGGTACCAATATCAACAGACAAAAACAATGAGGTACCAAGCTGTGTGAAAGGAAATATATAGAACACACCTGTTTGTTTTTATTTCCCACTTGAGCAAGACCAATAAAGCGAGTTACATGAGTAGAGTCAGCATTGAGGTAAGGTTCACGGGCATAAAATACCCCCATAGAACCTGCAATGTGATAGCTGCCACAAAAGGCAACAGAAACAGTAAATTAAGTTCCTAACTTCTCAAAATTTCCAAGTAACAACAATATAAGAATTGAAAAAAGTACTTACCGAGGTTTAACTTCCATTACCAATTCAGAAACAATGAAATCACTACAAGAGGAATCAGAAACTCCTTCAGGAACATCAGAGACCTTAGCTCTGTTTGTGACTCCAGCAGGCCATTCATTAGTGTAAAGTAATTAAGGACGACCAATTTGTAAAATAACTTAACTTTTAGGAAGGCTCGAACAATAGAGAATAGAGAATGTATCCAATAGTTCCAAATTCATCAACTTATACCAAAAAAAAAAAAAAGGATATGTCAAGAACAAATCAACCACTCCAGGTTCCTCAGCAAGTGCACGAAGAGCATCAACATCATCTTCACTATATTTCCCAAATTGACTATCAGATGATTGTCTACCAGATAAGTAAACAACAGACAAACCTAAACAAAACAAACAAAAGCACAATATCATTAACCAAAGTCACCAAATAACCTATTGAAAAAAAAAAAAAAAAAACTGATAAAAATCGATTCTTTCTGAAACCCTTACCATGAAGAGTGAACTTCCCACTTCCTCTTAACCAAAACAAGTTGTGGCAAACCTCAAGCCCATCCATCTTAAACCCTTGATTCTCAGCTTTCTTCGAAGTCGTCGATAGGATTTTAGGGGCGACGACGCCATAATCTCCGGTGAAGTAAGTAGGAATCGGAACTTGAGCTCGACCTTCGACGTAATCCAGAAACTCATCTAGAAGTTCCGGAGAGTCAGGAAAAAACTGGCCGACGCAAATCAGAGCATCAAACGGACCAGCGGATTTGCTAACCTGTAAAGATTGGAACTTCGATTAAAACCCTAAGAGATACAGAATCACGAGAGATCGTAGAGCAGAAGGAGTAGAGAAAGAGAGATACCGATTGGACACGTTTGAAGAGCTGACTGAGACGTCCAAGAGGATCTCCGCTAAGCAAAATTCTAGGCGCCATGACACTGAGACGGAGGAGGAGGACGAGGCAACGACAACGACGGAGACCGGAGGAGATTTAGGCTGTTTGGGCCTTTCTTTCACTACTTAATGGGTTTATCATAAGCCCAATTAAACTGTCTATCATAGACAGTCTGTGTCAAAACGGCGGCTAATTAAGTGTTTAGACTTCCATTTTTTTTCTCTCTCAGGTATGTAATCAAATTTTCTGATATTCTACTTGATCCTCAAACTAACATATACATTGACATAAAAATTAATGTTGCTAAAACTGCAATTTGTATTATAAGATTAATTTTTAGGGGTACAACACAATGTAAATAATTAAAGAATATATGAGCATTCAAATTATTTTTTCGTATTTACATTGATTTGTTATGCAAAATCCATGATTCTACAAATATGTGAAATCTATTCTAGTATTTCTGTGACTTTATCCTTTCGATTAAAATTGAATGTTTGCTAAGTGTTGAACTAATACTGTAGTTAGCAAAATTAGTGTTAAATACGTATATTGATGTTATTTATGACTTAAATCAGTTTGAAGTTTGAACTAATGGCTGATAATATTAGCATTCAATACAAAATATCGTTTTTTAAATGGCTCTCACCTATCTCATCATTTAACACCCCCAACAAATAATTTTGGCATCCAAAACTGTTATTTAAGTACATATTTGGTACCTATGAAACTAGAAATTGTATTTGCTCAAATCTATTTTTTTTAATAGATTTTCATCGCATGGCTTATTCACATGTATAATATCATTATTTATTACAATCTATCATTCTTTTTACTACAATGACTAATTTTTGAGCTAAATTAATAACAAATTTAAGAATAAATTTTGCTTAGGATAGTTAGAGAATAAAATTGCTAATTGCAAATATATAATACTTGGAGAATTTAATAAGCATTTGATTATGAACCGTTTGTGTATTAAATTTTGCAACATATGGGACTAAGGCATTTTGGATTAATATTGAATTTAATAAGCATTTGATTATGAACCGTTTGAGCATTTTGGACTAAAGTATTTTGGATTAAGGCAACGGTCGAGCGGTAGACATAAGCATATCCGCCATCTCCCCAAAATTCTCCCCATGAATTTTGGACAATCCAATATGGTTGTCCGTGGTGACATCCATAACCTACCATAAGAACGGTATGCGTAGGGGTGATAGGTCCATCTTCGATACGATCACAATAAAACATCCACTACAAAACAATCAAAAAAATTATACATAAATTGAAAATTGAAAGATATAATAGTAAAAATACATTGGTAATTTAAACTTTGATAGTTTTTATTGATGTGGTAGTCTAATAGCTCCTCAGTAAATGACATGAAAGCTGCAAAATTGAAAGTTGCTTTAGAACTATCTACATCTTCAATGTCAGTCATGTAAGTGTAGTTGTCTACTGTGTAGTAGTGAACCTGCAAATAATGATAAAAATGTAATCAAAAGTATTTATGCTATAATAATTTTTTTAATTTAACAAAAAAACTGTTATTTGATAATAGATTTGTGATTAGCAATATTAGTGTTAAATACATATATCTATGTTATTTATGACTTAAGTTTGTTTGAAGTTTAAACTAATAGCTAACAACATTAACATTCAATACGAAATATCTGTGTTTAAAATAGGTCTCACCGATCTCATCATTTAATACCCCAACAAATAATTTTGGCACCCAAAGTTATTATTTAAGTACATATTTTATGCCTATGAAACTAGAAATATTTGCTCAAATCTATGTGACCTATCCAAGATTACACATGTATGGTAATAGTATCATTACAAGCTATCTTTTGGTTTTAAATGGACTTTCACGTGGTCCCCTTTTGATTGTTTATGGTTTATAAATTAACATATCTCTTAAAATTTGTTTTTCTCCATTTGAATATGTTCCAAGAGAACAATTATAGACAGAATATGAACGAGTAGTTACACCGGGCGCATTATGAATATGAGGTAGCATAATATTTTTTGTGTTACGCATTTATAAATTGTAAGAGTTTAAATGATGATTAATATATGTTTTGGTTGGTTATGTTTGAGAGCTTATTATCTAATTAATGAATAATGACTTTTAAGGTAACTATGATTCAATCTAAACTTGCTTTACCACAATGTTCTGGGCTATGTAGTGGACAAACGATTTTCAAGGTAATTATGCTTTAAACTAAAAATAAACATATAAAACTGTTAGACCTAATTAAGTAATGAAAAACTACACAATTAATATATCTGCAATCATTCTTATGGCTCAAGGTTTCTGAAAATGTTATTTGAAAACATATTTTGTGCACATGAACTAAAATTATTTGCTCAAAATATTTTAGATAAGCCAAAACTAAGGATTTTTCTCAATATTTGACGAGTAATAAATATGTATCCAAACACTTACATAAACTGTTTCAAAAGAAGAAGTTATTCAAGCTAGTCTTTCATTAATATAAGGTATTATTTTAAACATATAATATAAGCTAGTCTTTCTTTAATAGTACATATGTTTCGATACATATTTATTAATAGTCAAATATTGAGAAAAATCCTTAGTTTTGGCTTATCTGAAATATTTCTTAATTTAGATTTTTTTTTACCTCTAATAAACATATATTCTACGCTTTTTTGAATATGTATACCAAAATGAATACTATTTAGGCCATGAATGGATGCTATTATTAAAATTAGTTTTTGGATTTAGTTTTTAGTTTTTAGATTTTAGTTTTAGATTTTTCTATTAGTTTTTATTTATGAAAATGCTAAAAAAATAGTTTTTGGTTTTTGAGAAAAATTAACGTAAAAAAGCAAAAACCATATTTCCTAAATTATAGGATAACAAAAAATCTAGAATCGTGAATGGAAGACTACAACAAAATAGGTTTTCTAAATTTTAGGAAAACCAAAATTTTAAAATCTTGATTGGTATAAAAATGAGTTTTTGAAAAACAAAAACCAAAATCTCTATCATAATCTACAAACATTCAGGCCTTAGTTTATTAACTGGTTCAGCTTGTCTCACTACTTACAATAATCTGTGATCATTTGATTCATTATGGGCATGGTCCCCATATCAATACGATGTTGTTTAGGGCACGAGGAAAAATGTGCGTTTGCCAATCCAAATGTTGAAAATCCCCCTTATATATAATGTTTTGAAAATAAAGAGACAAATCAAAATATACATTTTGATTGTTTATGGTTTATAAATTAACATATCTCTTAAAATTTGTTTTTCTCCATTTGAATATGTTCCAAGAGAACAATTATAGACAGAATATGAACGAGTAGTTACACCGGGCGCATTATGAATATGAGGTAGCATAATATTTTTTGTGTTACGCATTTATAAATTGTAAGAGTTTAAATGATGATTAATATATGTTTTGGTTGGTTATGTTTGAGAGCTTATTATCTAATTAATGAATAATGACTTTTAAGGTAACTATGATTCAATCTAAACTTGCTTTACCACAATGTTCTGGGCTATGTAGTGGACAAACGATTTTCAAGGTAATTATGCTTTAAACTAAAAATAAACATATAAAACTGTTAGACCTAATTAAGTAATGAAAAACTACACAATTAATATATCTGCAATCATTCTTATGGCTCAAGGTTTCTGAAAATGTTATTTGAAAACATATTTTGTGCACATGAACTAAAATTATTTGCTCAAAATATTTTAGATAAGCCAAAACTAAGGATTTTTCTCAATATTTGACGAGTAATAAATATGTATCCAAACACTTACATAAACTGTTTCAAAAGAAGAAGTTATTCAAGCTAGTCTTTCATTAATATAAGGTATTATTTTAAACATATAATATAAGCTAGTCTTTCTTTAATAGTACATATGTTTCGATACATATTTATTAATAGTCAAATATTGAGAAAAATCCTTAGTTTTGGCTTATCTGAAATATTTCTTAATTTAGATTTTTTTTTACCTCTAATAAACATATATTCTACGCTTTTTTGAATATGTATACCAAAATGAATACTATTTAGGCCATGAATGGATGCTATTATTAAAATTAGTTTTTGGATTTAGTTTTTAGTTTTTAGATTTTAGTTTTAGATTTTTCTATTAGTTTTTATTTATGAAAATGCTAAAAAAATAGTTTTTGGTTTTTGAGAAAAATTAACGTAAAAAAGCAAAAACCATATTTCCTAAATTATAGGATAACAAAAAATCTAGAATCGTGAATGGAAGACTACAACAAAATAGGTTTTCTAAATTTTAGGAAAACCAAAATTTTAAAATCTTGATTGGTATAAAAATGAGTTTTTGAAAAACAAAAACCAAAATCTCTATCATAATCTACAAACATTCAGGCCTTAGTTTATTAACTGGTTCAGCTTGTCTCACTACTTACAATAATCTGTGATCATTTGATTCATTATGGGCATGGTCCCCATATCAATACGATGTTGTTTAGGGCACGAGGAAAAATGTGCGTTTGCCAATCCAAATGTTGAAAATCCCCCTTATATATAATGTTTTGAAAATAAAGAGACAAATCAAAATATACATTTTGATTGTTTATGGTTTATAAATTAACATATCTCTTAAAATTTGTTTTTCTCCATTTGAATATGTTCCAAGAGAACAATTATAGACAGAATATGAACGAGTAGTTACACCGGGCGCATTATGAATATGAGGTAGCATAATATTTTTTGTGTTACGCATTTATAAATTGTAAGAGTTTAAATGATGATTAATATATGTTTTGGTTGGTTATGTTTGAGAGCTTATTATCTAATTAATGAATAATGACTTTTAAGGTAACTATGATTCAATCTAAACTTGCTTTACCACAATGTTCTGGGCTATGTAGTGGACAAACGATTTTCAAGGTAATTATGCTTTAAACTAAAAATAAACATATAAAACTGTTAGACCTAATTAAGTAATGAAAAACTACACAATTAATATATCTGCAATCATTCTTATGGCTCAAGGTTTCTGAAAATGTTATTTGAAAACATATTTTGTGCACATGAACTAAAATTATTTGCTCAAAATATTTTAGATAAGCCAAAACTAAGGATTTTTCTCAATATTTGACGAGTAATAAATATGTATCCAAACACTTACATAAACTGTTTCAAAAGAAGAAGTTATTCAAGCTAGTCTTTCATTAATATAAGGTATTATTTTAAACATATAATATAAGCTAGTCTTTCTTTAATAGTACATATGTTTCGATACATATTTATTAATAGTCAAATATTGAGAAAAATCCTTAGTTTTGGCTTATCTGAAATATTTCTTAATTTAGATTTTTTTTTACCTCTAATAAACATATATTCTACGCTTTTTTGAATATGTATACCAAAATGAATACTATTTAGGCCATGAATGGATGCTATTATTAAAATTAGTTTTTGGATTTAGTTTTTAGTTTTTAGATTTTAGTTTTAGATTTTTCTATTAGTTTTTATTTATGAAAATGCTAAAAAAATAGTTTTTGGTTTTTGAGAAAAATTAACGTAAAAAAGCAAAAACCATATTTCCTAAATTATAGGATAACAAAAAATCTAGAATCGTGAATGGAAGACTACAACAAAATAGGTTTTCTAAATTTTAGGAAAACCAAAATTTTAAAATCTTGATTGGTATAAAAATGAGTTTTTGAAAAACAAAAACCAAAATCTCTATCATAATCTACAAACATTCAGGCCTTAGTTTATTAACTGGTTCAGCTTGTCTCACTACTTACAATAATCTGTGATCATTTGATTCATTATGGGCATGGTCCCCATATCAATACGATGTTGTTTAGGGCACGAGGAAAAATGTGCGTTTGCCAATCCAAATGTTGAAAATCCCCCTTATATATAATGTTTTGAAAATAAAGAGACAAATCAAAATATACATTTTGATTGTTTATGGTTTATAAATTAACATATCTCTTAAAATTTGTTTTTCTCCATTTGAATATGTTCCAAGAGAACAATTATAGACAGAATATGAACGAGTAGTTACACCGGGCGCATTATGAATATGAGGTAGCATAATATTTTTTGTGTTACGCATTTATAAATTGTAAGAGTTTAAATGATGATTAATATATGTTTTGGTTGGTTATGTTTGAGAGCTTATTATCTAATTAATGAATAATGACTTTTAAGGTAACTATGATTCAATCTAAACTTGCTTTACCACAATGTTCTGGGCTATGTAGTGGACAAACGATTTTCAAGGTAATTATGCTTTAAACTAAAAATAAACATATAAAACTGTTAGACCTAATTAAGTAATGAAAAACTACACAATTAATATATCTGCAATCATTCTTATGGCTCAAGGTTTCTGAAAATGTTATTTGAAAACATATTTTGTGCACATGAACTAAAATTATTTGCTCAAAATATTTTAGATAAGCCAAAACTAAGGATTTTTCTCAATATTTGACGAGTAATAAATATGTATCCAAACACTTACATAAACTGTTTCAAAAGAAGAAGTTATTCAAGCTAGTCTTTCATTAATATAAGGTATTATTTTAAACATATAATATAAGCTAGTCTTTCTTTAATAGTACATATGTTTCGATACATATTTATTAATAGTCAAATATTGAGAAAAATCCTTAGTTTTGGCTTATCTGAAATATTTCTTAATTTAGATTTTTTTTTACCTCTAATAAACATATATTCTACGCTTTTTTGAATATGTATACCAAAATGAATACTATTTAGGCCATGAATGGATGCTATTATTAAAATTAGTTTTTGGATTTAGTTTTTAGTTTTTAGATTTTAGTTTTAGATTTTTCTATTAGTTTTTATTTATGAAAATGCTAAAAAAATAGTTTTTGGTTTTTGAGAAAAATTAACGTAAAAAAGCAAAAACCATATTTCCTAAATTATAGGATAACAAAAAATCTAGAATCGTGAATGGAAGACTACAACAAAATAGGTTTTCTAAATTTTAGGAAAACCAAAATTTTAAAATCTTGATTGGTATAAAAATGAGTTTTTGAAAAACAAAAACCAAAATCTCTATCATAATCTACAAACATTCAGGCCTTAGTTTATTAACTGGTTCAGCTTGTCTCACTACTTACAATAATCTGTGATCATTTGATTCATTATGGGCATGGTCCCCATATCAATACGATGTTGTTTAGGGCACGAGGAAAAATGTGCGTTTGCCAATCCAAATGTTGAAAATCCCCCTTATATATAATGTTTTGAAAATAAAGAGACAAATCAAAATATACATAATGGTTGGGGTAACCATGGTCCATGACCATGAGTGGGATGTCCCATAATTTATAGTATAACAACAAAAAGAGAATCCTTAAGTTGATAGTATATATTAAAAACATTCCTAAGGTTTTTTTGTTTTGGCTCATTTACGCGGGGAAATTGGTAGTCTAATAAAATTGACCTAACATGTGGTCGCCCAGGGACAAGTAGAACATAATTCATTCGAATTATAAATCAAACAATTCATTCGACTAAATAATTAGAACACACATGCACACAGCAACGAATAAATTAATGATCTAGAGTTTTTTATTTTTATTTTTTTATAGATAACCGTTGGAGTAAGATAGTATATGAAGACCATAGAACATGTAAATAATTTATATGAAAAGCTTCTTTTTTTTTTTTGTTAAAAGAAATTAGGTACGTACTATATTAATTTTCTTTTCCAGTTTCTTTTCATCTGGAATCAGTGAAACAAACCTTCATGAATTATGATCCTAAGCGATTTTTTTCCAATTAAAGTTTGTCTTTATAAATGCTTTAATCTGGTGTCAATTTTATTGTTTAAAGAACGTCCTTATTCAAGGTGTATTAGCAAACCAACACAAAGATATTTGCCACATGTGACGTTTGAAAGCCACGTGACAGTATGGGTGGACTCAGAGGCGCGAATGGTCCAAGGAAATTTGATGACACGTCACTGGTGCGAGCTAATTCTAGCTCAGAACACAACTGAAATGTAAATGTGTTAAGAAAATTTTAAAAAGTAAAAAGGGTTAAAAATTTTGTTATATTACCCCAAGAAATATAGGAGTAGTAGAATAAAAAGGAAGACTAAACAGCTAATTCTATCTCTTCAAATATTTTTGACCATGCCCAAGCGTGTCTTTTAGTCAACATGTTACATGTCGTAACCTTTACTTGATGTAGGTAGCAATTATTGTACGACCCGTTAGTTTAATATGTAGCAACATGTACATGTCGTAACCTTCAACACAAGATGATTGTGTGGTTGTGATATTTGAGAAGCCTTTGGTAACGTACCGTACGTTCACATGTAGGATGAGATTGCAGTACACGTGTCGTGATAAGGAGGTGAGTTCGATCACTTCGTTCTGTGATGTTTGGAGGATGAGTGACGGTGGCTTTGCGTGGCGGCTTGATGTTGATGCTGCGCTTTGCCTCGGACTGTGAGGGGTTGGAAGAGTTTTTGGCCGTTGGATGTTAGATTAATGACATGAGGATACTAGTACTTAATATATAGCGACATGCAACTATGCGAGTTTAGAGATCTTTGGAACTTACAAGTTTTAGGATTGTAGATATTTTGCAGTTCTGTAGCTTTTGACATTTTAATTTTATTTTCTGTTTTGCAGTGTCTTTTTTTTTTTTTTTTGGTTTT
>NC_025702.1:15171798-15177435 GCF_000633955.1 Camelina sativa
TTTTTTTTTTTTTTTGGTTTTGTATAAATTCTTACTCAAGTTGGGTATGTTTCTTCTTATTGTCTCCTGCTTTGTAGGCTTATCGGAATAGTATTTAGATGAGGAGTCTGTTTAATCGCACAATATGCATCAATTGAGATTTTGGCTAACTCTCTAATAAAATCCGAAAATTTGTTAAATAAAATTGGTTCAATAGAAAGTCTTCAAATATTTTAAATATCCATAAAAAAAATTAACTCATACAAAAAAGAAACCAACCAATACATTCAGAACGTTTCTGAAAGTATTTGTTCGCATCATGGCCTTCGAAATCAACACCACTTTTTTCTTTGTTGTCATGTTTAAGCAAAATTATAAAGCATGTGCATTTTCGTTTTTGAAAAACAAACAAATGTCGAATGATATAAAACAAAAACTCAATCCCAAAAAAATGAAAAATACATTAGGTAAGTAAGTTGGGCATTTGTCGTTTGATATCATCTTATATGATAGAGCAACTAAAAAGATCTTTCTCACCATATTAGATAAACAATGCTTGGTTACTCCAATTGGCATGGGTATGTTTCTTTCTTTTTATTGTCTTTTGCTTTGTAGGCTTATCCGGTCTAGTACCTGTGAGGAGTCTATATATGTTTACTCACACAATATGCATGCATTAAAAAATAACAAACCCGCCCGATCCTCTCCCTAGTTACAGGAACTGAAGAACACCGAGATTTATTGAGTTTGAAACAAAATGGTTTGAAACACCGTGACTTCAACCACTTGATGTTACATCAAAATGGTATTGGAACGAAACCACAATTTGTAAGCGAAGGATATTATTTACCTCCTATTTAGTGTTTTCTATAATGGATATTCTTATAGTGTTGTCTTGAACCTTGAGGACAAGGTTCTTTGGAGGGTGGAGTAATGATGGGATACAACTTGAGGAAGAAGATGATGTGGCCATGGTTTCAGTTATATTAATTAGTGGGAATATGTTTTCTTGCCCACGTTTTCACGTTCTTAACTAGCTGGTTATTTCTTAGTGTATTTAAACATTCTCTATTGTGTAATTGTTCATGAAGAGAAAATTGTCATAAGTTACTTGTGTTCTGTTCTAATTTTCATTGTTTTGATAAACAATTGATTATCCCATAATTGGGACTTATCATTATCTCTCTGATCTATCAAGGCATTTAGTTGAACTTAAACCACCTATAGGCTCTGCTTTTCTTTATCAATGCCAATATGACAATTCATTAATTAAATATCTGTTGTCTTTCTTCGAGCTGGTCCTGATGATGGTGTCCCTTTTGTCTTGTTTTGGAGTTTTCTACTTATGTAAAGTATTTTTAAGCTCATGAAATATTAAGAAAAATACATAACTTCATGTACCTATTCATTTATTTAATTAGCGTGGAATATTTGCAAACTTTATATGGGATTTTCATTTTCCCTTGACGTAATAAGGAGAAAGATCAATTTTAACAAATGGGGGGCTGTAGAATCTTATTATATAAACTTTCATGACAAAATTACTAATTAACAAGATTGTGACACGTGTCAACTATATCATTCAGATGTTGACATGTGTCAAAAATTAACAAAATTAAATAAACGTACGTGAATATTAGACCGAATATTATCAACGTACCGAATATGTCAATTATTTAATTTTAACTATCCTATGTGAGACCGAATATTTGTTGTAAGATTGATTTTTACTATTCTACGTGATATTGGCCACGTTTTTTAGAACAAAATATTTGTTGTAAGATTGATTTTTACTATTCTACGTGATATTGGCCACGTTTTCTAGAAACAACAAAAAGTTTTAAAAATATTTACCATTTATCAAAAACAAAGAGGAATAATTTACCTATCACTACAAGGAAATTAAGCATATGTCTTATTATATAAAGATATACTAGGTAACAATCCGCACATAGTGCGGGATAAATCAATTCAAATAAAATTATTATAAATAAAATTATTATTTGGGATCTAAAGTGTCAAGATAATCATTTTACTCATATTGTTTTGTTTTATTCAAATTTGTATTTAATTATTTTGTGTAAGAATATGTTTCACCTGTGAAATGTGGAAAAAAAAAATAAACATGGTGAAAAAAGTTTTGATAAAATATTATTAGTTATAGTAATATGTTTTTTTTTGTGTGTTTCAAAAAATCAAATTCATATATTTAATATTTCACATTATTATCACATTGATATGCCTTTAAACAGATAAGACAATGTTTTTAGAATAATCAATTTAAACTAAGGGGAATCCTAAGTTTAAAAATACCAAAAGAAAAATATATTAAAATTGGTAAATAATAATATTAAAAAGGAATAGTAGTTGTGAAAATTTATAGGAAAAAATAAATGTATGAGGTTTTCAAAAAATTCAGTATCATGTTAAGATCGCTGAATCACCATTTATTATTAATTTATTAAAATGTCAATATCTTATTATTATGATTATTGTAGTAGTTATTTTTTGATAAATTTTTAAATATATTTGAATAGTCATTAGAATTTTTAAATGGGACACAGAATTTTTGTTTTTCAAAAAATTAAATTGGTGAATAAATTTAAAATTGTTTACGAAATGTTATTTATTTTTAAGATTATTGTGATAATTATTTTTTAAAATATACTTAAATAGTCATCAGATTTTTTTTAAATCGGAGAATAAATTTTGCATTTCAAAATGTTGAATAAATGAATAAGTTTTTAATTGTTTGTGAATGTAATTTACTTATAATTAAATATGTTATGAAATAATAATTAACTATATTTTATGGTTTTAATAGTTGATTAAGTGTTTCATTTTTAAAACTAATATATATAAACATTACCTTATATATTCTAATGGCATATTTATGTAAATAATAATAAAATAAATATGTCCTTATATAATTTAATGGCATATTTAATAAATCAAAATGCTTGTTTTTGTAAATATGATTATCTTGAGATGCAATTAAATCTCCAAATCATTTTGGCGACGACACATCTGGATTTTCAACAAAATGCTTCTCTATTAACATATAGGGGATACTAAGTGGTATCCCATATCAAATAAAAACATTGAATACGGTAGAAAATCATGAACATCAAAGAGACAATGTGTGGACGTCAGAATATGGAGTTCCAAATTTTTGTGTGGATGTTAACTGATTTTTTTACTGATTGTTTATTGTTAAATTTAAAATACTAACCAATATACATATTATCTCATATGATGCTCATATTAGTTTTTTTATTAAAATTTGAACTCTAATACATGAAGAAGTGAATTATGGTTTTACGATGAAATAGATAGTTAAATGTGATTACTAAACTGAATGTCTAACGATGAAATTTATTTTAGATTAAAAAATTTCAAATATTAATATATATCATTTAAAAAAAAATGATTCAAGAATATCATTCATATTTTTTATGTTTGATTTTATAATTTGAACACATGTATTTTTGTAATGCATATGTTAAAACATAAGATAATACGAAATATATTATATTTATAGGAATGAATCTTCACTAATTTGATGCTAATGTCTATATATCTTTATATATGTTTTTATTTTATAACTTTCACTTATTTAAAATTGATTATGAAATGAGTTAAAATTAGTACGATAACAACATAACAAATATATCTTAAATATGTTGATTCAGTTTTATTGTGAATTATATTTTGTTAATTATTATTATATGTTTTTATTTTATAACTTTCACTTATTTAAAATTGATTATGAAATGAGTTAAAAATAGTACGATAACAACATAACAAATATATCTTAAATATGTTGATTCAGTTTTATTGCGAATTATATTTTGTTAATTTTTATTTGTATTTTCAATTCTTACTAATTGTGCTTGATATAAAATATTTAGTTCTTTGCATTAAGATCAAATGTATAATTAAACTTAAAATATGGTTTATTACAATATTATAGATATTTAAATGGTACTCCATGTCCTATAAGAGTTTTAAATAAAAACACAAAGATTAATAAACAATAGATATTGTGGAAAAAATACTAAACAATAAATATTATGTCATTTATAAAACTTCAACCAATAAGAAAATATACGGAAAACGATATATTTCTCCAAGAGAATATCATATCAAGTCAGATAGAGCTCAATCTATTACCACATGCTATATATCTCCGAGAAAATATTTCTCAATCTATATCTCTCAGACTCCATAGTTCAAGATCTATATCTCATTTGAAACATAGTTTTCACCTAATTAGTAATTACCCACAAATATCGGTTTTGAGTAGTTCACTATTTATTGAACCAACTAAATAAAATAAGAAAACAAATATAACATAATTTAAACCGAATTAAATTAATTAAAACAAAAATTAAAATAAAATAATAAAACATGTGCAAATGGGTTGTCCTGTCTGCGGGAAATACACAGACAGTTTGTGGTTGGATAATTGCAGAAAGCACATATACATGTCTCATCGGAAGTCTCTGCCACCTAGTCAAGTTTATAGAGGAAAGAAAGCATGGTTTGATGGTAAATCTGAGCATGGAAGAAGAAGTAGGATTCTGACTGGTCATAACATATATCAAATACTCAAAAACTACAAGAATGATTTTGGAAATGTAAGAGTAACTGGAAGAAAGAGGAAGATGAAAGATTGTGTTGACTCTGCTTCTGATACTGATGATGAATCAGAAGAAGAACAAGAAGAAGAGGTAGATGAAGAGGAGCTATCCAGATAGAAGAAGCGCTCAATCTTATTTAAATTGCCTTATTGGAAGGTATGATTCATATGTTAGTTTGGATCATACTTTTTATATCATATATTGTTAAAAATAAAAGTCTTAACCATTCTTTTTATTATCTGGATTGAATTTGTCTAGCAAATGCCTGTCAGACATAATTTTAGACGTGATGCAAGTGGAAAGAAATGTTGCATACCTATTTTACAATCGCGACTCATTGTTCAATATCAATATAATTAACCAAAAAAACAATCCTATGTTTCAATTAGACTCATTCACGCATTATCTTAAAAATGAACCTATCATGTGTCCTTGGGCAGGGACTAGTGGAAGAACAGTACGTCAGCAACGAGTGTCAATTTAAATTAATGACTAGAGATTAGGAAGCTTACACGAATCAGTGTCTAGATTTTGAAGCATATTAAGCCGTTGGGCTAGCAAAAATATATGAAACCACACAACATGCATGTATATAAATTAAATTAACAAGCTTATTTACGTACAACCTCGTTCATTTAAGAAGGCACTACTTCCTTCGCATCAAATTAAAACAAAAACAAAAACAACATTACTATATCCTAAAGTTCTAATTTATTTAGCTTCAATATACGGACAATATTTATATATGGTATAATTTAGTATATTTTCACTGAGTGTAAGTCAAGGATAAGGAAAAAGAAAATAAAAAAAAAACTCTGAGAAGGAGAGAGAGAGAGCAGAGACCGTTTAGAGAGAGAGAAAAAAAACAAGTGTGAAAAAACCAAAAAACAATCTAGAGAATAGAGAGCTTGGAAGCCGGTAGGCGAAATTGTTTTGGACGCATGAAGACGAACAATGATCGTACTTACTTTTAATTTGTTTTATTTACGGGACCAGGCCCCTACTCTCTTTCCCT
>NC_025702.1:15177926-15181491 GCF_000633955.1 Camelina sativa
ACACTCTTTCCCTACGTTAAACGTCAAAATTTACGTAGTTAACGAGAATTTGATGTTTAGTGGATGAACATAGTCTAGGAAAACTAAATGAGGAATAATATGGATCGTATCTTGTATGATTTAAACAGCGGTCCCCAAAGGAGCAGTTTGATATGTTATTAAAGATTCCAAAATTATAATTTTTTATTTTGCATGTTTCAATTTAGATTTTTTTACCTCTAATAAACATGCCAAAACCTGAACAATTGTTTTTCATAAAAAATGTTATCATTTTTCATTTAGTCATTTAATATTTGAGGGGATCGTATCTTCTAGGTTTTTTCGAACATGGATATCAAAATGAATATTTACTTTATCAAATGGTTCAGCTTATCTCACTACTTACAATAATCCGGATAATTGTGTGTGAGCCTAGTGGATCCGGATATGATCCATCCTCAACTATGTAGAATTTTAATAAAGAATATATTAAAATAAAAATACGGCTGAACCACTTGATTCACAACTAAAGATTATTGTATTTCTTCAATTAATTGATATTGGGTACTTGATCATATTGATAATTAATATTTTACAAACGATGTTACAAATTGTTAACGATAAACTTTTTTTGCTAGCTGGGACGATCTCTTTTAACTCTCTCACATATGAGGTTGATTTGGTTCCTTTTCATGCGATTATTTGATTCATTATGGTCATGGTCCCTGACATACTTCATATTTACAACTTTCTCAATGTTTTTTTTTTTTTTTTTTTTTTTTTTTTTTTTTTTTTTTTTNTTTTTTTTTTTAATAATAATACCTTTATTCATCTTCTTTCTCCAAGGAACAACATTTAAAATACAATATCGATCTAAAAGATGAACTGAAGAACTTTCTCAATGTTTGTAATATCATTTTCATCCTGTTTCATTGGTATATTCATTGTGTTTTGATGCATTTGGTGTCTAAATGAGTCTACTTGAATTTTAGAAGTCCTGAAATGTATTGTGTATTTTGGTGTGTTTTATGTATCTTTTGATCCATTTCAGGTTAATATGATGGAAGACAAACATTTAAATGAAAAAGAGAAAAATGATGCAGAACCAGTCAAAACCGTCCCAGAAATCAACTCACCTGAAGGCTTTCCATTGGTATTTAGTTTAAGAGCTCTTCATTAAAGTTATAATAAATTAAACCAGTAAAGAGTGAAAAAGGAGGAGTGTGATTCCTGAAGCACTTTCGGACAGAGGCTTCGGCCAGGTGATGAAAGAAGTGTTGGATATGGGCTTTGTCCCCAATATTTACAGAAGCTTAAACAGGAGATCTTAAAGAATTTTGGGCCTAAAGTCTTGAATCTGGTCTATCTGACTGCAGAGGCAAAATCGTCATTTTACAGTGAAACAGAGGAAGTCTAGGTCACTGACCCACTATATATATCAGATGTTATTGTCAGAAAAAGGAATCCACTTTTTGGGCAATCAGAGAGAGAAGAGTAATTACTTTCGTATTAACTGCGCTTAGCTCCTTAATTGTCATTTTTTTGTAAATCCTCACTTCAATTCTATGTTAATAAAACGACCAGTTCCGATTTATCCCCATTAAAACTCGTTCTATTTATATTGTCGATTTCCTTCGAGCCTGCGGCTGCCTTCTCGTTCAAGAGCACACCTAATTAAGCATCCCATCGCGAATTTGATTAGTCCCCATATCAATACGATGTTGTTTAGGGCACGAGGAAAAACTTGCGTTTGCCAATCCAAATGTTAATATATATATATATATATATATATATATATATATACTATATGTTCAATAAAGGGATAAAATATGTTTTGAAAAGAAAGAGACAAATCAAATAATGAGTGGGGTAACCATGGTCCATGAGTGGGATGTCCCATAAATTTATATACCAATCAAAAGAGAACCCTAAAGTTTGTATATGTTAAAAACATTTTCTAAAGGGTTTTTAGTTTTGGCTCATTTAGGGGGGAAAATGGGTAGGTAGTCTATTAATAAAATTAACCTAACACGTGGTCGCCTAGGGACAAGTAGAACACAATTCAATGATTCATTCGAATAATAAAGTAAACAATTCATCGAATAAAAAGTTTAGAACACACATGCACACAGCAACGAATAAATTAATGATTTAGAGTTTTTATATAGATAACCGATGGAGTAAGATAGTATGTGAAAACCATAGAACATGTATAATAATTTATATGAAAAGCTTTTCGTTTTTGTTAAAAGAAATTAGGTACGTACTATATTATTTTTCTTTTCCAGCTTCTTTTTTCCTAGAATCAATGAAACAGACATTTATGAATTATGACTCTAAGCAAATTTTTTCCTGTTAAAGTTTGTCTTTATAAATGTTTTAATTTTGTGTCAATTTTATTGTTTAAAAGATTTGCCACATGACGTTTTTAAAAGCCACGTTATAGTATAGGTGGATTCAGAGGCGCGAATGGTCGAAGGAAGTTGATGAATCATCACTGGTGCGAGCTCAGATCTTGACACAGTTAAAATAATGTTTTGAGAAAAATTTTAAAGTAAAAAACTTCAAAGAAAGTTAAAAATATTGATATGTTACCCCAAGAAATTTAGGAGTAGTAGAAGAAAAAAGAAGACTAAACAACTAATTATTTTCTCTCTTCAAATATTTTTGACCATGCCCACACATGTCTTTTAGTCAACATGTTACATGCGGTAACCTTTACTTGATGTAGGTAGCAATTATTTTTTATCAAGAACATAAGTAAACCAACAAAAAAGTGAAGGAAAGTGATAATTTTTCAGAAAAGATCAGAACTTTTTCATGTTTTAAGGAGATTATGAGAATTTTATTTCAATACTAATTTCGTAATCATTTACAATGGACTCATTGTTCAATATCAATATAATTAACCAAAAAAACAATCCTATGTTTCAATTAGGCTCATTCACGCATTATCTTAAAAATGAACCTATCATGTGTCCTTGGGCAGGGACTAGTGGAAGAACAGTAAGTCAGCAACGAGTGTCAACTTAAATTAATGACTATAGAGATTAAGAAGCTTACACGAATCAGTGTCTAGATTTTGAAGCATATTAAGCCGTTGGGCTAGCAAAAATATATGAAACCACACAACATGCATGTAAATAAATTAAATTAACAAGCTTATTTACGTACAACCTCGTTCATTTGAGAAGGCACTACTTCCTTCGCATCAAATTAAAACCAAAAAAAAAAAAGCATTTACTATATCCTAAAGTTCTAATTTATTTAGCTTCAATTAATATACGGACAATATTTATATATGGTATTTAGTATATTTTCACTGATTGTAAGTCAAGGATAAGGAAAAAGAAAATAAAAAATCTGAGAAGGAGAGAGCAGAGACCGTTTAGAGAGAGAAAAAAAAAACAAGTGTGAAAACAATCTAGAGAATAGAGAGCTTGGAAGCCGATAGGCGAAATTGTTTTGGACGCATGACGACGAACAATGATCGTACTACTAAATTAACAATTGCTCCTCACGTCCGGGGGTTGCCCTTACTTTTAATTTGTTTTATTTACGGGACCAGGCCCCTACTCTCTTTCCC
>NC_025702.1:15181686-15227247 GCF_000633955.1 Camelina sativa
GTTTAACGTCACATTGTTAACGAATTTGATGTTTAGTGGATGAACATAGTCTAGGAAAACTAAATGAGGAATAATATGGATCGTATCTTGTATGATCTAAACAGCTGTCCCCAAAGGAGCAGTTTGATATGTTATTAAAGATTCCAAAATTGTAATTTTTTGTTTTGCATGTTTCAATTTAGTTTTTTTTTACCTCTAATAAACATGCCAAAACCTGAACAATTGTTTTTCATGAAAACTGTTATCATTTTCCATTTATAGTCATTTAATATTGTGAAAATATACCAGTTTGACACAAATTTAGCAATTAATTGCTAGATTAACACTCCATTTTATCCAATAACTAGAATAACATAATTTTTACGTAAAAAGACAAAAAACCCAAAAATAATTTTTTAAATCTTTTTTTTTTGAAAAACGAAAAATCACAAATTATAGTATTTAATATTTTGATTTAAAAATGTGATTAATGAAAAAAAGAAAATGATTAAAAAATATGATGTTTATTTTTAATATAATTTTAAAAATAAAATATAAATTAAAGTATAATGTATTAAAATAATATTATTAAAATATATGATTTAAAAATATGAGGTTTAAGATTATATAGTTTATAGAAGTTTTATAAAAAATATAATATATGAAATTATAACTAAAAATAAGGTATTTAAAAATATTAAAATAAGATTTATGAAAATATAATATAATATATAAAAATATGATTATAATTTTCTTTTTTTTTTGGTCAAAGTGATTTTAAAATATGATGCTAAACTTTTTAATATGATTTAGGAAAATTAAATGTATAAAATATGCTTTAAATATATGAATTTAAAAATATGATTCATAATATGATTTATAAAAAATATAATTAATAAAAATATGACTGAAAAAAATATAACTTAAAACAAATCTGTTGTTACTATATTTACATTTTACATCTGATAAATCTGTTATCAAACACCAGATTTTTGGAAGCGAATAAAAAAAACCGTCATAATATAAACAAATCTGCCATAACATATGGTGTTCACATAGGTCATTTTAGCAATTTTTTAAAAAACGATATAAATCTGTTATCAAACGACAGATTTTTGGTTAAATTAAAAAATCTGTTGTAACTTTAAAAAAATCTGTTATCACAAGAGGTCAACCTAGTAATTATTTCTCTATAAAAAAATCTGTCATGTTACGACAGATTTTTAATCAATAAAATAAATCTGAAATAACTGTGAAAAATAAATCTGTCAAATATTATATCAAATCTGTCATATATTGTGAAAGTTTTCGGTGCCTTTATAAATAAGTCTGCTGTAAAAAATAAATATGTTATCAATTATAAATCTGTCATAACTATAATTAAAAAATTTGTCATTCAAAATAAGTCTGTCATACAAAAATAAATCGGTTGTGCAAAAATAAATCTGTCATAAACAAATAAGTCAGTCACAACTAGTCCGGCAGACTTTTGAAAATATTTTGATTTTCTTAAAAAAATTCTGGGAAGGTAATTTGACTTTATTTTTTTTCCTAACAAAGCAAAAAAATGTATTTTAGGCAAAAAAATAACTCATCTAACCATCGTATTTTATGAGTTACTTTAGTAATTAACCTGTTAATTTGGGTCAATCTAGTTTTTCTCTCTTTAATATTTGAGGGGATCCAGATCCTTCTCTAGGGGTGGCAATGTAGGCAAAAAACTAGAGTCCAAATTTTTTTTGATTAAAACTCTTAAAGAAAAATGGTCCAAAAAAACCAAAACTTCCTTTTTAGTGTATAAAAGGTCTTCAAATCTGTTTTGCCAAGGGTCAAAAGAAAGTTTGAGACGGGACTGAGGGGATCGTATCTTCTAGGCTTTTTCGAACATGGATATCAAAATGAATATTTACTTTATCAAATGGTTCAGCTTATCTCACTACTTACAATAATCCGGATAATTGTGTGTGAGCCTAGTGGATCCGGATATGATCCATCCTCAACTATGTAGAATTTTAATAAAGAATATATTAAAATAAAAATACGGCTGAACCACTTGATTCACAACTAAAGATTATTGTATTTCTTCAATTAATTGATATTGGGTACTTGATCATATTGATAATTAATATTTTACAAACGATGTTACAAATTGATAACGATCAACTTTTGTTGCTGCAGGGACGATCTCTTCTAACTCTCTCTCACATATGAGGTTGATTTGGTTCCTTTTCATGTGATTATTTGAATCATTATGGGCATGTTCCCTGATATACTTCATATTTACCACTTTCTCAATGTTTGTAATATCATTTTCATCCTGTTTCATTGGTATATTCATTGTGTTTTGATGCATTTAGTGTCTAAATGAGTCTACTTGAATTTTAGAAGTCCTAGAAATGTATTGTGTATTTTGGTGTGTTTTGTGTATCTTTTGATCCATTTCAGGTTAATATGATGGAAGACACACATTTAAATGAAAAGAAGAGAAAGAATGATGCAGAACCAGTCAAAAGCGTCCCAGAAATCGACTCAGCTGAAGGCTTTCCATTGGTATTGAGCTTAAAGTTATAGTAAATTGAATTAGCTTTCCAACAGAGGTGAACTCAAGCAAATCATAGCTACGATTCAAGAGTTATGTCGGTTTTACTAGACATAATTCATTATGACGCGTAAATGAGTAAAGAGTGAAGAAGTAGGACTGTGATTCCTGAAGCACCTTCGGACAGATGCTTCGGCCAGGACTCAGGTGATGAACGAAGGAAGCCTGCGGCCGCCTCCTCGTTCAAGAGCACACCGAAGCATCCCATCGCACACCGAAGGTTTTTAGTTTTGGCTCATTTAGGTGGGGAAAATGGGTAGTCTAATAAAATGAACCTAACACGTGGTCGCCCAGGGACAAGTAGAACACAATTCGATGATTCATTCGAATAATAAATAAAAAAATTCATCGAATAAAAAGTTTAGAACACACATGCACACAGCAACGATTAAATTAATGATCTAGAGTTTTTATATAGATAACCGTTGGAGTAAGATAGTATGTGAAAACCATAGAACATGTAAATAATTTATGTGAAAAGCTTTTTTTTTTGTTAAAAGAAATTACGTACGTACTATATTAATATTCTTTTCCAGCTTCTTTTTTCTCTAGAATCATGAAACAAACATTTATGAATTATAACTCTAAGCAAAAAATTTCCTATTAAAGTTTGTCTTTATAAATGTTTTAATTTTGTGTCAATTTTATTGTTTAAACGTCCTTATCCAAGGTGTATTAGTAAACCAATACAAAGATTTGCCACATGACGTTTTTAAAAGCCACATGATAATATGGGTGGTTTCAGAGGCGCAAATGGTCGAAGGAAGTTGATGACTCATCACTAGTGCGAGCTCAGATTTTACACAATTGAAATAAATGTTTTGAGAAAAAATTTAAAGTAAAAAGATCAAAGAAAGTTAAAAATATTGATATGTTACCCCAAGAAATTTAGCAGTAGTATAAGAAAAAGGAAGATTAAACAACTAATTATTTTCTCTCTTCAAATATTTTTGACCATGCCCAAACGTGTCTCTTAGTCAACATGTTACATGTGGTAACCTTTACTTGATGTAGGTAGCAATTTTTTTTTTCTGAAGAACATAAGTAAACCAACAAAAAAAATTGAAGGAAAGTGATAAATTTTCAGAAAAGATCAGAACTTTTTCATGTTTTAAGGAGATTTTGAGAATTTTATTTCAATAATAATTTCATAATCATTGATTTGACTTGATTTATTATTACATTCTCTCAAATATAATTATCTAAGTTGCCAGATAAATAAATACATGAAGTTAGCTTAGCTTTTCTAATCAAAAAATGGTAATACGACAATTCTGGACAATAGACTAGGGAATGACAAGGCATTTAGTTGAACATAAACTACCTACAGTCTCTGCTTTCCTAATCAATACCAATATGAATTTATTTGACTGATTTAGTACTATACTAGACTGATTAAGTTAGTACTCATTATTAATGTATTGTGTTTATTGTGTTTTGTTGTTTTGTAGATAAACGACCGGTTGTCTTTGTTGCTGGTCCTGACTCCTGCCCTTTTGTCTTCGATCGAACTGGAGCTCTCCCTTGGTGACACACTGTTTAACACCGACTGAGTGCTGTCTTTGTCTAGTAAATTGTATAGAGAGTCTCAAGACATATATATATATATATATATATATATATTTATGTTTGGGTACGTAGTTAATTTGTTGATTGTTTACTGTTCTAATCCATCTAAATCTTCATCAGTTCTTGCTTTTTGTACTTGAAAGTTCTATCTTTATTCACTATTCTGCTCATGATGGTTCCCAATTAACTGTATTTTCACTCAAACCAGTCTTCTTCTATCTGGTATATATTGTTTTGGTCCTTTTGGACAAGACTCGGAATTTGGGAGCATGAATATATATGTACGATACTTTTTGTTCACTATCAATTCCATGCATTAAACACAGCTGGTACGTTACGATCGTGAAGGCGTATGGGGTGTACGTTGTTTGACTGACAATAATGGATGCACATGGATTTGTAAAATTATCTGTAGCATCATGAGTTTATAAATTTTTGTGGTTTAGGGTTTTGGGATTGAGTAGGAGAAATTTAATGATTTTTTCTTTGTCACCCTTAAGATGGAGCGGAGCACCACCAATCAGTGCAAAACAGAGCCATGAGGAACTGATTAAGGAAGTGTTGTTCTGTGCCATTGCCATGTCACTGTTTTGTAAAATGCCTATAACTGTCAATTGGGCTGTCCATTGTCCAATGGTGTGTCCATACGAATCTTTCTGTATATGGGCTATATTTGGACAGTCCAGAATGGACAGTGGTCCATTTGGACAATGGTCCAAAATATGCCCATATCCATTAGGACATACTCATTGGACAATCTTTTTATTTTGTTATTTTTAATGATAAAATTTGAGCTTTATTTTTGTTATTTTTTCTTTTAAAATCTGAATATTATTTTGTTGTTTTCTTTTATAAAATCTGAATATTATTTTGTTGTTTTCTGTTATAAAATCTGAATATTATTTTGTTGTTTTCTTTTATAAAATCTATTTTTTTCAAGGTTTTCTCTTATAAAATATTACAAATTAATGATCAGAAACATAACAATTCATAATCAGGGTAGATTACAAGAAAAAAATAACAACCCAAACAGCTTTCGTAAACATAACAATTTTGTTGTTGCTTCTGAGCTTTGATGACAAGAAACATAACAATTTCATGAACCACATCTCAAACCGTTTCTTCAGCTGCCTCTTTCTACATTCATAATCTCTAAAGCTAAAGTGCCAAACTTAGACAGCTATAATATTCCCTTCCTCTTCAACAAGCTTGAACTCTTCATCACCTACAACATTCAAATTCATTACCAATTCATAACCAATATAGTTCTACTCCAAAACTCTATAGAAGGATTAGCATAAGTAAAAGCCTCCCTAACCTTTTTATATTCAACAAACGAATATGGGAGATTATGCTGAATTAAAGCCATTGCAATTTTTTCTCTAAAGACAACCATATCCAGCTTCCTATTAATGCTAGGTGTACTCCCAGGAGTCTTTGAACAAGATTGCATATGGCGATTCATGGTGTTAGTACCATTTCGACTTAGATTCAAACAATAATTCCTCTTACAATGTTTGCATGTAACATCATGTTTACCAACCTTAGGTCCATCAACATATTTATTTCCTAGTGTGAAGTTCTTCCAACATCTAGCATGACGTTTACTAGACTGGTTTGAAGTACTTGTACCTTGTTTCTCATCAGTCCTAGAAGAAGCAGTTTCCTGAGCTACGGTCTCATTCTCACCAAGAGTTGCTAGCGGCATATCTTCATCTTCAAGACACAAGTTGTCTTCATCAGCCAAGTTGTATTCATCAACCAAGTTTTGAGTATCCAAATCCATTATCCTAACCTGAGAGTAGCAAAAAAACCCAATATACTTGAGACGATCCTTCTCGTAAAGAGTTAAAGTATAGAACAATACCTTAAATGCCTTAACCTTGCAACTAAAGATTTTATATGTAAAGTATTTATAAGATCATGGTTTATATTAAGAAAAATACCTAACCGAATGTATTTATCCAGGAATTTATGTAGACTTTATATGGATTTTTCATTTTCCATTGACTTAAAAAGGAGAAAGATCAAATTTTCACATTTGTAATTGTACATAGAGATCTTTAGGTACAATTACAATTACAAATGTATCTTTCCGTACAATTACAAATGTAAAAATTTGATTCAATTACAACTGTATCTTCTCTCATTCGTTTGCAATATAGACCTAGCTAAGGTGTGCACGTTAGGGTTCCGATCATGGCAGATTATGTTTCAATGGAGGTTAACTGTTGCCCTCTTAAGATTCCGAAGTTGGAGAAAGCTTGCGAAGGATCGAAACCTTCCTCATCAAAACAGCTCCGGAGTGGAAGAAAAATACCTTTTGGAGAATATCTACTCCTCTAATAACGGCTGACGTGGAGGGCGATTAGACATGCGATTAGGTTTTTTACTTGGTCCCCAAGTTGGATGGTTTTGGCGGATCCGCCGCCTCGGACTACAGAGTCTGATTCACCGGTCATGGATTTGACTGTCTCTTTGGGTGTCGAGGGGAGTCAAGGGAGTTCGATCAAGGTTCTGTCTGCTGAGGTTGGTCTATCGGGGGAGGGTGTCGAAACTAAAGGCTCTAAGTCTTCGGTTTCAGGTGATCAAAAGTTGTGGCTAAAGGCGGCGACGAAACATGTGTTCACTAAGCAGGCTTTTGTGGTCTCTGAGGTGGAAGGGAAACAGCGTGTGGTAGTCCCTAGGGATGTCTTTGTGGATCCAAAGCCCTTGTGGGAAGATTTTGTTGTCGGAAAGTTCCTCAATGAAAAAGCTCCGCATGTGGGGAAGATCCATATGATCGTAAATAAGATTTGGAGATTGGGAGATAAATCCTCGCTTATTGATGTCACAGTGGTTAATGATAACACTGTCAAGTTTCGAGTTCGCAGTGAAAGCATAAGGAACAGAGTTTTAAACAGAGGCATGTGGAATATTGGAGGCATCCCCATGCTCATCTCTAGGTGGACACCTTTTGCAGAAGAGGCACAACCAGCACTGAAATCTGTTCCTCTTTGGGTTATATTGAAGAATGTGCCGCCAACCATGTTCACTCATAAGGGGCTGCAGTTTCTCTCGAGTGCGGTAGGTACCCCACAGAGGTTACATCCAAAGACAGAGGCATGTACTTGTTTTGAGGAAGCACAAGTTATGGTGGACGCAGATCTCACTAAACCTTTACCAGTGGAATATCATCTGGCGGGAGAAGAAGAAGGGGAGTTAGATGTTGTGGTCAAATATTTTTATCCTTGGCTGCCTCCTCACTGTAGTCGCTGTCGTAAATGGGGACACTTGCAGTCAGCTTGTCTGACTCCAGCCTCACAAAATGTACCTACATCACTTCCAAGGTCTCCTGCGGTGAAGGAGACAGGAACTGTGGATTCTGCTCAAAGTGAGGATACTCCTATTCAGGGGAATGCTCAAACGCCTCAGGCAACTGTGTTGACAAAGGTTGTTGCCAACGTTACTGATGTGTGGAAGGAAACGGGTGAACAAGAGTGGATTACACCACAAAAAACGGGAAATAAGTCGCTGCATAGTCCCAATAAACAGAGGAGTCCGATAAAACCTGGTGAGGGATCTCTGTTATCTAAATCATATTCGGTCCTGAGTGAACAGGATGCGGAAGATAATGCCCCGGAGGACCCTCCGGAGAATGATAAGACACAGGCTGCTTCTGACACGGATGTTGAGCCTCCCGATACTTGTGCACCTGTTCTGTCACAGACAGATGTCCTTGTGACTGGGAAGCGAGGACGAGGTGTCAAAGCAAATTTACTTGTACGAGAGTTTATCCCGCGGGCATCAAAGGACTCCCATAAATATGTATCTCAACCCCCTACTCAACTTCCACGAGATAAAAGTAGGGCTGACCCCAACCTCCAGTAATGTCAAGTTTGTTCTGGAATGTTCGCGGTTTTAACAAAATGTCCAAATATTCCGTAGTCCGTGATTGGGTTAAGAAAGGCAATTTCCAGTTTGGTTGTTTATTGGAAACGAGGGTGAAGGAGAGGAAAGCAGAGGGAATTCTCAGTTCGGTATTCCCTGGGTGGTCTTACTTAACAAATTATTCTTGTAGTCGTCGGGGGAGGATTTGGGTGATCTGGAACTCAAATGCCCGCCTCACACCTTGTTATACGAGCAGTCAAGTGATAACTTGCTCTGTTCTGTTGGAAGGAGCTGTAAATGAGTTTTTTATCTCTTTCATTTATGCAGCTAATGGTGTTGAAGAGAGAAAGATTTTGTGGGAGGATTTGAAGTATCACCAAGACACACCATTGTTTCGTAATAAACCATGGATGGTGTTTGGTGATTTTAATGAAATTCTTAAAGGAGAGGAGCATTCACTATATGATGTTAGCCCTACGGTGTCTCCGGGAATGCGAGATTTTCAAGAAGTGGTGCAGTATTGTTCTTTTAGTGACTTGCAGTATCATGGTCCTATGTACACTTGGTGTAACAAGCATGATTTTGGCCTCATTTGCAAGAAGCTGGATAGAGTTCTTGTAAATGATGCTTGGCTTACTGATTATCCACATTCTTATGGAGTGTTTGAGGCAGGGGGATGCTCAGATCATCTCCGGTGCCGTATAAAAATAGGGAGCGATCAACCACAACTGCGCAGACCTTTCAAATTCTGCAATGTCTTACTGGAGGATGAAAATTTCTTACTGATGGTACAGACGTACTGGGATAACACAGAGCAGCTACATCATTCGACGTCTGCACTGTACTGATTCTCAAAGAAGTTAAAAACCCTGAAACCAAAAATAAAGTTGCTGAGTAGAGATCGACTTGGGAATCTTGAAAAGAAGACTAAGGAGGCTTTTGCATATCTATGCACCTGTCAGTTGGAGACAATGCAGGACCTTGTAGATTATACGATGCAAAGGGAAGCGGCTGCATATAGTAGGTGGCTGTTTGTTTCAGGTTTGGAGGAGAGGTTTTTAAAACAAAAATC
Organism: Camelina sativa; assembly: GCF_000633955.1. NCBI lineage: Eukaryota > Viridiplantae > Streptophyta > Magnoliopsida > Brassicales > Brassicaceae > Camelina > Camelina sativa. The sequence continues at coordinate 15,190,776 of NC_025702.1, forward strand.
AAAGCTACACTGGCTCAAGATAGGATATGGGAATAATAAGGCCTTCCATCGAGCTGCTAAGGCTCGTGAGGCTAGGAATGCAATAAGAGAGGTTCACTGTCCGGATGGTACAATAGCAGACACTCAAAAAACGATAAAGCAGGAGGCTGAAAGGTTTTTCTGACAATTTCTTGGCCATCAATTACTTAATTATCAGGCGATAGACGAGGCTATGCTATCCGGTTTGTTATCTTATCGTTGTTCTGAGTCGGAACAGAACATGTTGATGAAAGAAGTATATGAGGGGGAGATTAGAGATGTTTTACACTCCATGCCAAAGGATAAAAGCATGGAGATTAGAGATGTTTTACACTCCATGCGAAAGCATGGAGTTCCTTAAAGGGACATGGTCTGTTATAAAGAAGGATTTTGTGGCTTCTGTCCAATCTTTCTTTCAGTATGGCTTCTTACCAAAGGGGGTTAACACAACCATTTTAGCGCTCATACCGAAGAAGAAGGTGGTTAGCGAAATGAAGGATTATAGGCCTATCTCCTGCTGTAATGTGGTATACAAAGTGATCTCCAAAATCCTTGCAAACAGACTAAAACGATTACTCCCTGCTTTTATTTCTCCAAATCATTCCGCCTTTGTCAAAGATCGTCTACTCATGGAGAATGTCCTCCTGGCTTCAGAGATAGTTGCTGATTATCACAAGGAATCAGTGCCCCCTAGAAGTGCTGTCAAGATTGATATCTCGAAAGCATTCGACTCTGTACAATGGCCTTTTCTGTTAAGTATTTTGCGAACACTGAATTTTCCAGAACAGTTTGTGAAATGGATCGAACTTTGTGTGGCCACAGCCTCCTTTTCGGTTCAAGTGAATGGTGAGCTGTCCGGACTGTTCTGCAGTGCAAGAGGACTGCGACAAGGTTGTTCCCTATCCCCCTATCTCTTCGTAATCTGTATGCAAGTCTTATCTGCTATGCTCGACAGAGCGGCTTCGGAGAGGCGAATGGGTTACCACCCACGTTGTAAGAATGTCAAGCTCACCCATCTATGCTTTGCAGACGATCTACTGGTCTTTACAGACGGGACTAAAACATCTATTGAGAGCATTCTCCAGATTTTTCATGAGTTTGCAAGCTTCTCTGGTCTAAATATCAGTCTAGAGAAGTCTACACTCTGTATGGCTGGTGTCACAGATAGTGATAAGGAATCAATTCTTCACTCCTTCCCATTCGCATCAGGTTCTCTTCTTGTTCATTATTTGGGGCTCCCTCTCTTAAACAAAAGAATGACAACGTCGGATTACACGCCTCTCCTTGAGCGAATCCGAGAGAAACTAAGTTGCTGGACAGGGAGATACTTATCATTTGCGGGGAGTCTTCAACTAATAAGTTATTCGATTCACAGTCTCACTAACTTCTGGATGTCTGCTTTCCGACTGCCAACTGCCTGCATCAAGGAGATTGATAGTCTGTGTTCTGCTTTCCTGTGGTCCGGACCTTCTCTAAACACTAAAAAAGCCAAAGTCTCCTGGTCTGATGTATGTATCCCTAAAGAAGAGGGTGGTTTGGGGTTGAGTTCGTTGCAAGAAGCAAATAGAGTGAGTTGTTTGAAACTCATCTGGCGACTATTATCTTTGAATTCCTTATGGGTGACGTGGCTTTGGGCTTATCTCCTAAAAAAGGGTGCATTCTGGTCCCTTACGAACAATACCGCCTCAGGTTCTTGGATGTGGAGGAAATTACTCAAATATCGTACTTTGGCTGTTGATTTTGTTCGGTATGAGGTCAGAAATGGTGTGAATATCTCTTTCTGGCATGACCATTGGTCGCCTCCGGGATGTTTATTTAATCTTGTAGGCCCGCGGGGTAGTATTGATATGGGAATCAGTCTTCATGCTACGGTTGCAGCGGCTCTCGCTCATCGGGAAAGGCACCATCGCGTGGACTATCTGAATCAGCTGGAGACAGTTCTTAAGACAGTTAGAAACAGAGGATTAATGAACACTGCAGATGTGGTCCTTTGGAAGGGAAAAGGTGATCAGTTTAAGGGCAAATTTAGCACAAAAGACACTTGGGAGTGTACCAGAAGTCCCAGGCAACGACAATCGTGGGTTGCAGGTGTCTGGTTCTCTTAGGCCACTCCCAAATACTCATTTATGGTCTGGTTAGCCATGCTCAACCGCCTGTCTACTGGAGATCGGATGCAGCATTGGAACTCACGGGTGGATACCTCTTGTCCCCTGTGTAACACGCCACTAGAAACTCGCGACCACCTATTCTTCATCTGCCCTTATTCGACAGAAGTTTGGACTGGTTTAACCTCTAAGTTACTTACGCAGAGGTTCTCTACAGGCTGGGATACAAACCTGATCCTTCTGGTTGACACCACTTTGGGACCTGTTACTCTGTTTCTCCAGCGTTATGCTTTCTAGGCTTCTCTTCACTCCCTCTGGCAGGAGCGGAATAGACGCCGTCACGGGGAAGCTCCAACCCCAGCTGCTTAACTAATTTGATTACTGTTTCAATCTTTGTGAACCTCACGATGGAGCACCACCGTTGAGTACAAAAAGAACAACGAGGAACTGATTAAGGAAGTGTTTTGTTATATAAAGCTCTAGATTATTTACCATAAACATTTTTGAAATTTACTACTGTCTATGTGTGTGTTGATTTTTTTTTTTTTTTGATAACTCAGGAGTGATCCTAAAGGCTCCTAGGCCCAAAGACTAATCTCTTCGGGCCGGGGGAAACCATGTTAAAATTCGAACCCCCGTGGCCAATGCTACTCGAACCTAGGTGGCGGGACTTTTCTCCCTTTACTACTGCCTATGTGTGTGTGTTGATTCTTACGTGTTAATATTGTGAATTATGAAATATGTGCTGTTTGTTTCTCTTTATATTTGTTACATAGAAATTTAATGGAAGTTTTAAACCTTTTGTAATCAATATATAGTGAACTAGGGGGAAACAATACATTAAATTGATGATACAGAGTATAAATTTGTACTATCCTCTCCAGCTAATCATGGCGAGGATCCTGCGCCTGGAACCCCCTTTGTTTCACTCGGTATGGCAGTGAAGATGATATTGGGTGGGTCACCAGAGGAATATCAATGAAATAGTTGCTGCAGATATTAAGAACAACGGTTTTATCAAGAAAATAACTTGAAGTTGTTCTTTCATAAGAGGGGTGTTGGGTTTATTTAGAATTAAGTGGTTAGACTCTTGTGATATCTATTGCAATTATCGTATGTGGGTTTATGTATCTCTTCCTCACCTTTGTGTGTGCACCCTTGATTAGATTTCATTTTCCTATTGTACATCTCAAAAGATTTCATTTTACAGTAACATGAAAATAGTAATTGATATACGCTGACATACTAATGGTTTTGAAAACCTCAAGTACGTAGATTAAACTTCAGGCTGCTATCCATCGCTCCAATCAAAAACTAGAGTAGTCAAGTCAAACACTAAATGTCATCTGATTCTTTTTAAAACATAGTATCAAATTACCAACGTCGGAAAATACTAACATGTCATAAACATTAGCAAAATCGAGCTCCTTAAAACATACCAAAATCCAAAACAGAAAAGTCAAGACATTTAAAGACTAAAATCACACGTTGACGTCAAGCTCCGTCACGTCTCTTGCTCGGGTAGTAAACTTTTTTAAAAAGTGAGCTTCTGTTACTCTTGGTCTGACGGTATATGTACCGAACCCCCTTCGACTCCCCAATTTGTACTCCTGGAGTTTTGTATGATCCAGCAGGGACGACCATGATGATCTCCGTATCCAATGATAAGAACGGCGTGTAAACCTTGACTAGATAGTTGTGGGTTTAGCTGAGTCATAGATTCTCTGGAAAATGGCATTATAAACATTAAACTATAATTTGACAACCTTTAATAGATATTAGGGCATCTCCATTGGTAAGTTTTTTAACAAGTTTGTTAGAAATATTATAATCACCAAAAATACAAATTTACTTACTAAAAACTTTTTAAAGATTTTGTAAAATATATCCCTCCAATGGTAAGTTTCTTAACAAGTTTCTTAGCATTACATTTTAAAAAACAGAACTTGTTTTACAAGCAAATAAAGTGTCCACTTCTTCAGATTAGAAACTAACAAAGACAAGGAGAAATTAACTACAATTCAATATGAGGTGTCTCATCAACCAAACATATGAAACATATAAATGCATACCAGCTCTGTTATTTCAGTGGCAAACCCATTCTGTAGAAGGCAGTCTGCCTCATCAAGGAATAAGACCGCTAGTTCATCCAAATGGAATTATACAACTGATCTATCATACGTCCAGGAGTTGCCACAACAATATCTGGCATAGATAAAACCAAACTTTCAATTTCTCTAATAAACACAATTCGATGCAAACTAAAAAAGAAACCGAAACAAAAACATAACACAAACTCAAAGAAGAACTCAAACTGAAACAAGAACACAACACAAACTAAAACAAGAACATATTCATTCAAGAACACACAAACATACAACCGATCTTGTCAAAGTACAGAAACTGAAAGAAACAACATACTATAGTGACTCTCAAACTGATTAGTGTGACAACATGTCATTAATTAACTTGTCCTTTAGAGCCTTTTCTGTTTCACTTAGTGTTTCTGTTTTTGAAATTAGGTTTTCAAGCATAGTATGCTTGGTTTTCTTCTCGTGCATAGCAAAAGCCTTCTCTTGCAAAGCAAAATCCTTTTCTTTCATCTCATACATCCTTTGGAGCTCCAACATCTGAAATTCCAAGAGAGCCTTCTGTTTATCGCAAGTGCTTGTTGTGCTTGATCTAGGGTTGGAACATCTGTACATTGGGTACTAAAGACTGGGATATCTGTTGATGGAAAACTCTCATACATTGGAGGTTGTTGACTGGTTAAGAGGTTAAAAAACTCCTTAGCTAAGGATTGATTCTACGCTTAATTAACATTTTTGATTTATGTTTTTCTGCTTTATACCCTAAGAAAATTATTAACATCCCCCCGATGGAGATGACCTTACGAAAATATAAAATACCATTGTGCCTAGACACTTACATTGGTAGTTGTGCCATAACATTCCAACTCCATTGTTATTTAATATTTACTCCAACTCCATTGATGTTTATTTCTTATAATAGTTTGTTTAATAAAATTACAACATCATAACTCATCACCGTTATTATTTCATATTTTCATTTTATGTTTGCTTATGTTTTTCGCGATTACATATTATTAGTCACAGTTAATATCAAATAAAAGTCCACAGTCATTGTAAAACAGTTTTTTTTAGTTTGAATTAATTTTACATTTAATTTAAAAAAACAAATGAAATTAAAATAAGTAAATATTAAATAACTTTATAAAATAAATAAAAATGGTTTTTTGGTGTATCCAAATTAAGTGAAATAATTATCTATTCATAGAGGATGAAAAATGATGAATTTTGCTATAAAAATATTTAAATAAAATTTCATATTCTATAAAATAATAGGTCTCAAATAATTGGGTTGGATAAAAAATATATGAAACTTTTGCATCCAATAGAAATAAAACACATATTTTATCTAAATATTATCATATAATTAAAAATCATCCACATATTATCTGCCACATGGCGACCAAAACCCACATTTTTGTGTTTCAACGATGTTGAATCTTTTTAATGTTGTTATCTCCACATTATCTTATTTGTTTTTTTTTCTAACATCCTATTTTATTTATTCAACAGTTGATAAACTAGTCAACAGTTTAGAAAATGATCATTGTAAGTAGTCTTAGTGGAAGTAAACCAACTACTGGCTGTCTTTGAACCATGTCCATGAGCCCAACATCATCGACATCTGTGATGGTTTCATAGCCATCAATGTCGTAATAGTGCACCTACAAAAATAATAGACATCAATGACTTTAAATAAGCAAACGCTTTTCTAGTGTTGCCTATTACAGTCTCTTGGGTCAAAGTTGACATCGTTTACAATGTGTTTAACTGAAAGCTCATGTTGGTTTCATACATGACCAAGAGCAATGTTGTAAAGAGCCTCCACTGACCGCATCAGGGCACAAGCCCGACCCGTAGCTGGTTTTTTATTTCATATAACATGACATAAAAGTAAAAATTTAGTATCCAAAAATATGATACTAAAGAAGAAAAACCATTATACTAATCTAGCTAGTTTAGTTTATACATTTTTATACACGGTTTTAATTATAACTTTTGCAATTAGTGTATTTTTTTTAACATGTTCTCGATTAAGTAAATTGATATTTAGAAAAAGACCGATTATAGATTTAAGTTGTAAGACTACAATATATAAAATAATACCTTGATCAAGTGTTGGTCCGATGATACCTGGTGTGTCTTTCCAATCCCAAGAAGGTCCTCTCCAGCTCCAAGCCTTCAAGTTTATATAAATAAACAACATATAATACGTTTGGAACATTTAAAACGTCAATACTAATTGTATTTGAAGATTCTGATATGTTAATTGAGACTTTATAAACAACAATATTACATTTACCGGAAGATCCACTCCTTCATCTAGTTCGTAATCGGCTTCCGTGATGACTTTTACATAGTCATTAGATTGAGTCATCTCTCGAAGATTAGATGTACCTTATTCTTTCACAAGATTTTGCTATAAAAAATAACAATTGCAAACACTTTCACATTTTATTTTTCTATAAGAAAAAATTACTTCTTAACAGAAAATAACTTAAGCGATATGAGTATAAACTTGAAGTTTTTTTTGGACAACGCTCCTGGTGGAGTCTGGCCCTACTCTCTATTTCCCTACTCTCACTCAGACGATTGTATGATCCATTTGATGGATGATAAAAAGAGGACATTCGAGTATATTTTGTTTTATTAGTCATGTGCAAAATGTGGTCATCTACAATCGTTCGTTAGTTTGTCCGGCCATGCATGTCTTTTCCAAAAAAAATATAGAAGTAAAAACAGATTAATATCCATTTTTAGTTGGTCCTTTAATTTGACAGATTAATTTTGGTCCTTTAATTATGTGATGCAAGCACGTGTCCACATAAGAACAATAAAGCAGACATCAAGTCATCAACAAGTACTGTATCACTGTATGATTAAAAATTGAAATTATTAGTAAGAGTAACCATTGGACTAAAATATAGAAAATCCAATAGCATAAGGATATTAATATATATATATATTAATAGCCAGATTATATATATATATATATATATATAAGCTTCATGATCCTAAATATCTATATAGTGTTGTCACTAATGTTGGTGAGCATCGACGATCTCTGTTCTAATATTTATCGTTCATGTCACTGTTTCCAACTATTTCCTTCATACTTATTATTCGTATTAATTTTTTTTTTCACAACGTACAGAATTAAAGCTTAAGATCATTTATATATTATATCACGTCTCCGTGCATAAATCTGGAGTTTTTTTTTCAGAATGATATATGCTTCAAAGTAATCTGAGTTTGGTTTAATTGATAAAATCCAAAAATGTTGTTTTCATTACCTTTTTGGGTAACTCATACTGCTTTTTTATGTGGGTATTTTTTTTTCAAGCACATTAAAAGCTTGTTATGATGTTAACAGATATCCTCATATATATTATACCTTTTGTGGACATGCTAGCAAATTATTAAGCAAAGTAAGAGACTTAATTTTTTTGTAATAAGATGTCTAATTAATTGAACTTATCATCAACTATAAGATTCCACTACAACGTAATTAAGAGATTAAGGAATCTCCCTCATAAAAAATAAAATCTGAGAGAGTTTAACAATAAATCTAGTCAAATCAATGATACTTAAATATATATTATTATTACTATTAGCAAAGTTTACTGAAATTCTTTAAAATCTCATCAAATTAACTAAAATCCTTTAGCCAATACACATTTTAAAAATTCTTCATTCGATGAATTAAATTCGATTATACATATCTTTAAAATTCACCATTAAGTTCTCTAAGATCTTAAATAAACTTTCCGTTGCGAAGCAAAAATACAAGAATTAGGATCTTAGCTAGTGAGTTAGAGAGCAAAGGAATTTGGGTTCCTCATTGGTTTGATCAAGGCAAGAAGATGACATCCATTTATGAAATCAGTAGTGAGCCTTTCGATACAAGATGTGTCCGTGCCAGTTCTATGTATCCCCGGAGCTGAGCCGGACGAGGCGAAACGTTTCTTGGAGAGGATTAGAGGTAAAGAGGAAGACATGATTCGAAAATACACACGAGATGAAGAGTATGATCTTATCAATGAACAGATCCAGAAGAGCCATGCGGTTAAAACTTAAACAAATAATTTATTTATTATAAGATTGTTATAATTAATGTTTGTCAGAGACCCAAAAATCCTATGAGCGATGGAGATGCCATTACATCTCAGAATACGTCATCAACTGAAAAAGCCTCTTGAGTAAATCGTTAAATTGTTTTTACCGTTCTTTTTGCTTATGTTTTTTTGCAATAGACTAATGAACACGCACAACTTGATCTGATCCGTGTGTGATTTACTACTTTTTGTTTGTTTGTTGAAAGACAAATGACAGTTAGTCATAGAGTCGCCATAACAAAAAGTGAGGGATTGAGAGAACAGATCATCTTCTGTGGTAAGCATCTGAAGCAACAACAATTGATTGTAATTAATTAAGCGCACCATCGGGATATGAAACACGAATTTCATCAAATCCACGCCATGAATTCAAAACACCTTACTTTTTTGCAAAGATGGCCTACGTATCCAACAACAAATGATACAGAAAGAGCCCAACTTTTCGGTTCGACTCTCGAGGAAGAGGAGGAATCGACCATGGTTGAGAACGCTCTTTTGTAATTCTGCAGATTCCAATACCACACAAAGAAGAAAGTAAGCACAAACAATGAAATCGAAGACACGATCTGTACAAATGAATTTCTTTTTTTTTTTTTTTGTTTTGTTACCTTAGGGTTCCTGCTTTGCTTTCCCACTTACATGCATACATATACACGAAGGCTTCGACGAGAATACTCTAGGCCCATTAGTGTAAGCAAGCCCAACTTTATCCGTTTTAACTTTCAAACACTACCAACGTGTGTTTTTTTCTTTTTCTTACATACACCACAGTTTCCACTTAACAACGAACGTGTTCTCTTTAAAATTTCCACTTAAACAACGTGCATTAACTACACGAACTAATAACTAGAAATAAATAAGACATGATAACTTTATTATGTGGGTTGACAGTTTTTTCCCCGAACACTTATAACATTCTCAGCTTTCCCCCCTCCCCCCCCCAAACTTTTTGGCTCTTAATATAGCATCATCAAATACTTTATCCTTTATAAAACTACACAAACTTGTTTTTCCTGTATAAAAATACGCCTCCAATCTAAATTGCAATTACGATGTTTAAACCATGTTTAACCATAAAATAGTGTTCCTAAATCGCGATTATGATAACTCGTTTACTAATCAAATAACCCGACAACTAAACGATGTCGTTTTGTTCATTTGTTACTTTTAGATTTGGGGATTTTGGGGATCGTTGTTCATTCCTCGAGAATCAATTTTACAGAAAGCGATGAGCTCCTCCTCTACGAATTCAAACCATTCTCATCAGGAACTCTCTACTGGTGTTCCGACCTCATGCTGGTGTGGTGAAAATGGGTCGATGAAATTAACATGGTCAAAAAGTTTGTTAATGATTTGAAGAAACAAGTGACGGATAATATGGAGCTCTAGAGGAAATGGTTGAAGAAGATGGAGCAAGCGATGGAGCAGGAGATGGTTATGGTTAAGAAGAAGATGAATGAAAAGATGGAGCAGGAGATGGTTTTTCTGTTGTAATGATCTCAATTGTTTGGTTATGAGGAAGGATGTAGGTCTTGCTTTGTTCATGTTTTAGTTTAAATTGTGGTGTTTATGTGACTGAATTGTTGGTGTCTATGTGACTGAAATACTATGTGTTTAAAAAATTGTTGCTATGTGTTTACAAAACACAATTTCGATGTCAACTTATAAAATAATCTGAGCAAGGTAAACAAGGTAAGAAGGTGGCAATGTCATTTAAATCCAAAATAAAAAATACATCCAATGTCTTTATGCCTTACTGTTTAAAACCTGCAACTACACTTAAAACCTGCAACTCCCATACTTAAAACATGCAACTCTCATACTTAAAACCTGCAACTCCCATACTTAAAACCTGCAACTACAATTAAAACCAACAAATACACTTAAAACCTGCAACTACAACTCCCATTGACTACTTCTTTGTGTGAGTGAGTGTTTCAGGTGCTTGAGTTGTTTGTGTGAGAGTATCCTTCTTTTCGCTCTTCTTCTCCTTCTGTGCTTCACTAGTAGATCCACCAACCTAAAAAGCAGACCCAAAAACAGACTATTAAGTGACACAAAAATACGATTAAGTGAATCAAAAACAGACCAGAAACATACTTCATCCAGCTGCTTTGTGTCATTCTTCTTAGTCTTTTTACTCTTCTTCTCCTTAGGAATTTTTTTACATCCAGTTGCATTGTGTCCTGCTTCTCCACATGACTTACAATGCATTGTTCTTCCTTTCCTACCTAGTTTGCGAATTTCTGGTTCCCCCCTTCTTTTTCTTCTTCTTCGGAGACTCTAGTTTACCTTTGATCCTATCATATTTCTTTTTCTGTCCTTTCTTTCTACCAGGTAGATCAGGTTCTGGAGGTGCTTTCATTAAAACATAGTTCTTTATGACCACATTTGCCTCTTCTCTTCATATGAGCAGTAGACATACCAACCACAACCCTTCTTATGACCACATTTAAAGGCTATTTTGTCCTTCTCCCACCTATCTTGTCTAAGATTCTCTCTATTCTTCAATGCATAGTGCAAAATAGTCTCTTTGAACTCAAAAGCAGTGAAAAAAGTTCTACCAATAGCCAACTTATCTTTTGTTCCCAACCTAATATTTCTATCTCTAGTAATTACCGGATCTTCGTCTTCATCTGAGCTATCTGGAACAGTATTCAGACAAATTTGAAACTCATCGAACCATTCTGCTACAACTTCCTTCATCTCATACTCAAACCTATCCATTATATCTTCTTCAGCTTCATCTTTGGATCTCTTTCTTTTCTTCTTGTCCTCAACATCTCCAGCATCGTCTCTATCGTCGTCCCCATCTACTCCGCTATCATAAGTCTCACTATCATTCTCGATTGCATCGTCACTATCGCTTGAATCGTCACTATCGGGACTGAAATCGGGATCATCTGGATCACTCTCGCAAACCAACTCTTTCATCCATGGGCAAGCAAGAGACAACCTGGCGAACTGAAACGTTACGACTTCACTCCAGTCACTAGCCCTGCCTTCGGCACCCCCCTCCTTGCGGTTAAGGTAACGACTTTTTTGAGTACGAGTACTTGTCAATAAAAAAAAATGTATTCCAAATTTATATACACATTTTTCTCTTTAACTGGGAATCAAAATTGGTGATTTCGGATCGAAAAACATAAAATCCCCAATTATGTATAGAAGAACCCTATTTTCAAAATGTCCTAGACTAGAGATTTGTCGATTTTTGTTCAAGTATAACTACAAAGCTAAACGACGTCATTGAGTTGTCGGGTTATTTGATTAGTAAACGGGTTATCATAATCACGATTTAGAAACACTATTTTATGGTTAAACATTGTTTAAACATCGTATATGCAATCTAGATTGGAGGCGTATTTTTATACACGAAAAACAAGTTTGTGTAGTTTTATAAAGGATAAAGTTTTTGATGGTGTTATATTAAGAGTCAAAAAGTTTGGGGGGAAAAGCTGAGAATGCTATAAGTACAGGGGAAAAAACTGCCAACCCTTATTATGTATGACCTTCTGATTTATATATGATCCTGCGACAGAGATTTTGACATTGTACGTGACAGAGATTTGAACAAGTTTTACAAAATCAGAAACTCTTTCCAAACTGTAGCCTTTTTTTCAAGCATTTACGAACTCCTTACAAAAACCAAAAGCTCATTCCCAACACTTTCAACTTGTTTTCCAAAGAAACAAATCAGAAACTAAATTCAAAGATCCAAAAGCTGGAGATCAAACACACAAGCAGCTTGATCTCACCACCACTTGTTGGATTTTGTTTGAACTTTTTTCATATCTCCGTCAAGTTTGGTCATAAATCACGGATTAATCAAGATTCTCTTTAAAAGAAAGTAAACTACTAGAGATTGATTTACACATATATATAATGTTCTCATCCCACATTTATTTCTTCTCTATATATACATATATTTTGTTGTTTTATTGACGGGTCAAGGTGTATTTTGATATTCTTCTTGTTTACTTATAATATATATTTGCTTGTGTTTGTCAAAACGGTTGATCTTTTACTTTTGTTTAAACGAGCTAGTAACAATTACAAACTTTTTTTTTAGTCCTTTTAATTTCTTCATTTATCAAGCTCTTTTTTAACCTTCTTTTTGTCATAATATTTGCTTCTTTAAAACTATATGACAAGTGCTATTGTTGTATGATTTATTTAATCAATCTTCCGTTTGACAAGTGATATTGTTGCATTTCGGCGTAGAACATTCAAATCAAGAAACCGGAAAATATAGAGACCACACAAATGGAGATATCCAGTGGAACACTATTTACATAAAGTTTAGGAATAGAGACCAAATGATAGGGCCGATAATTTATATATAGAAGAAAATTGTTTCATAGAAATTTGTCCATATATATATGTACAGGATGTCGTCTATATATATCCTTAATTACAATCTAATATTCTTTGTATGTAAATGTCAAATTTCCAAATGAATAACTAGAATGTTTACCAGAACGGGTTACCCATATACCCAAGCTAGGAGAAACCAACATGTGGAAAGAAAGTGAGAATTCCTTTTGGTTAACTTGTGCTAGAAGTTAGAGATTCTTGTTACTGTTTCTGTCTTCATATTAAAAATCTTGGTTGTTGTTTTTGTGTCTAAAGTGAGTGAGGTAGTTTATAGCAAAAAAAAACAGAAACAAAAAGAACGGTAAGAAGAGTTTAACCGTAGAGTATTATATCTCTTTGTAACTTGAGGACAGTCTGATTTCACTTTTGGTTTATTCAAAAGAGGCTTTTTGCACAAAAGATCTCCAATTTAAGAATTGACAATGCCACAAAACTCATGAAACACACACAACCTGATTTGGTCTGTGTGATTTACTAGTATCATTATTATTATTTTTTTTGTGTCAGAAGTGAACAGTCTTAAAGAAATAGTAAATTCAGAACATGCTTAATAACATGTAAAGTAAATTCAGAACATGCTTAATAACATGTAAAAATAAATAGATGCAAACACTTTTAATCACGTCAACAAGTGGAAGGAATTACTTATATGAGTTATTTATATCAATCTTTTGATATTATAATTAGATTAGAAAGAAATTAACGTTTGATTAGTGAATGACAAACAAACAAATAAGAGTTGGAGGGAAGATATAATTAGATTAGAAAGAAATTAGATTAGAATAGCTTTTGATTACAAACAAATATAAGGGGAGAAAGGAAAAGGGAGAGAACAAAAACAAATAACTCTAAAACAAAAACAAAAAAATGAAAGAGATGTTCAGAGCCGCACTACCTAGGATCGGCGGAAGAGGAGGTGGCAGAAGAGGAGGTGGCGGAAATGGGGCTCCTAAAGATCTAATGATAATACCTGAAAGGCCGACGACCATGGTACTCTCCCTCTCTCACATTTGTTTTTTTTAGAGTTTAGGTTTTGGGTGAAGTTTATCGAGAAAGACTATATTTTTTTAGGCTAAGGTTATAAAATCTTGTAAAATCGCTGATAAGGAAACTGAGATCGAGGGGTAAATATCGTTGTTTGGTTGATTTTTAGAAATTAATCTTAATAGTCAATAAATGTGATTTTTCGAAATTAATTTCCATAAATGTCGTTTTGATATCTCTGCTGAAATTGAGGAAACTGAATCTCTGTGAATCTCTATCCTCTCTTCCAGATTATGTGGACGAAGAAGGTGAGGTTTACGAAGGAAGAGAAGAAGAAGGGGGATGATTACATAACTTGGTTCAAATCCTTGAAGCTAGTGGCAACTCAAGCTGTGAATGGTTGTTTGAAGAGTCTTTGCGAGAGAAATCCTACTTTCAGGAAAAGATTTTGTCTCCTTCATGTACAATTCAGAGGGTATAAAATATGAACTGGTGAAATTTGGCAAAGGTGTGGATGCAGTGTCTGTATTTGTTGTTAACAGGTCAACCTTCATAGTGAAGAAGGCTCGTACTGCATTTTCTGAAGTTTACACCACTCCCATGATAACTATTCTCATCTTCTCAGCTGGGTATCTCATCAATCAAATGGACAAGGTTCGTGAATCTAGGAAGAGTGAAGAGATCATCAGAAAGGTGGTGGATAACTTTGATGAATCCATCCAAGAACTGAAGGAAAGTTGCGTGAGCAAGGAAGAGATGAAGGAGGCGCTAGCTGAGATGGAAGCCTTCAAGAAAGAGATCTTGAAAAAGAGGTGGAGGGAAGATATAATTAGATAAGAAAGAAATTGATGTTGTGTTATTAGGTTAGGGAAGAAATTAATGTTGTGTTAGCTTTTGATTACAAACAAATAAAAGGGGAGAAAGGAAAAGGGAGAGAACAAAAACAAAAACCCTAAAACAAAAACAAAAAAGTGAGAGATATGTTGAGAGCCGCACTAGCTAGGATTACCGGAAGAGGTGGCGGAAGAGGAGGTGTCGGATCTCCGGTGAAAGCTCTCATGATAATACCTGAGAGGCCGACGGCCATGGTACTCTCCCTCTCTCACATTTGTTTTTTTAGAGGGTTTAGGTTTTGAGTGAAGTCTATCGAGAAAGACTATATTTTTTTTAGGCTAAGGTTATGAAATCTTGTAAAATCGCTGAAAAGGAAACTGAGATCGAGGCGTAAATATCGTAGTTTGGTTGATTTTTAGAAATTAATCTTAATAGTCAATAAATGTGATTTTCCGAAATTAATCTCCATAAATGTCGTTTTGATATCTCTGCTGAAATTGAGGAAACTGAATCTCTGTGAATCTCTATCCTCTCTTCCAGATTCTGTGGACGAAGAAGGTGAGGTTTATGAAGGAAGAGAAGAAGAAGGGGGATGATTACATAACTTGGTTCAAATCCTTGAAGCTAGTGGCAACTCAAGCTGGAAATGACTCTTTGAAGAGTCTTTGCGAGAGAAATCCTACTTTCAGGAAAGGATTTGTCTCCTTCATGTACAGTTCAGAGGGTATAAAATATGAACTGGTGAAATTTGGCAAAGGTTTGAATGCAGCGTCTGTATTTGCTGTTAACAACGTCTAGATTGTGTTTTGGACTTGTCAAATATGCAAATTCTTTATTAAGAAAAAAAAAATAATATTTCTATCAATCTTTTGATATTATAATTAGATTCCAAAGAAGTTATAGGGAGTTAACGTTTGATTATTAGTGAATGACAAACAAATAAAAGGAGAGGGAAGATATAATTAAATTAGAAAGAAATTACTGTGGATTAACATTAGTAGGTCAAACAAATAAAAGGGAGGAAGGAAAAGGAAGAAACATAGTTCTATAGCCATGTTTTTTTTCTCATATTTTGTCTCTTTTACATTGAAAAAAATAAAAAAGAATTAAGAATCCATAATGCCCAAATTTTACCCATTGGATTATTGGAAATCAACTTCTTATCTCCGGCCACCAAATTCACTTTCATAATGCCTAAATAGAGTAGTCAAATCATTATTTCATATTTTAATAAATTGACCTATTATCAAGGTCAATAATATCACGTTGGGATTAGATTTATTTAAGTTTATACTAAAAGGTGTATTGAAATTGATATTTTAGGTGATTTGTGTAAAATTTTATAAATTCTATGTTAACTAATTATGTATTCTAAAAATTTTACTGAAATTTATTGAAATCTATCTTAAAATCTATTATTATTTAAAACAGTTTGTGGATTTCAATTTTAATAATTTTTAGGAATTCTGGAGGATTTAAAATTATTTCTTTAGTTAAAATTATAGAATTCCAAATATCATGATTTTAGGTGGATTTTGAAATTTTTTTTACATTAAATCATAATAATTTTTCTAAAATTATCAAAATTATTTAAAATTTGATGACAACTAGAATCAGTTAGAATATTAGATTGAATACTAAAAGCCTCTACTTGATTGTTTTACGATTATTTCGATTTGAACGTACAACATTATTCATAGGGATGATACGTTATTTATTATATATAACAGGTCGCTGATCATAATTTGCCTTGTCTTTTCGTACTACTACTAATTCTATTCCACTAATATTGTAATTTATTTATTTCTGTCTTTTCTTATAATATATTCTCATTGATTGTATTCTTTTCTATATTGTAAGTTTTTTAAATGACAGGAGAATAGATATAACAAACAACATGCAAACTTCTCAAAACCACATTCACGGATTCATTTAACCAAATAATATACCAAAAGTCAAACAATCCTTTTTTTATATTTATATTTGTTAGATCAAAGCTTTATATATTGATGCTCTATTTCACATCTACATGAAGTATATCTGTTATCTCAAAAACCAAAATAAAAGATCAGTTTTTGCCGTGACTGAAGCTCGACAAGAACTCAAGAATCTGAGAAGATACGTTCCCTGAGTTTCTGGTTACAGACGTGTTAACTTTACCATCACCCTTATTTATAGCTTCTACAGGATCATTGCTGCGTCTTTCAACTTTGGCGGATTCAAATTCTGCAGCGAGTTTCATGGCTGAGTGTAGAGAACTTTGAATGTGTGAGTTGGGCGTTGTCTTGAGATTTCTACTACTTGCTGGTTCTTGAGGCTCTCGATTCACAGATAAAAAACTGAATCCTTTTTGAGGCACCACAGGAAGAAAGCTTCCCTGTTGTGACTGCTTCAACGTCTGATTATCAGAGTTGTCTGTGTTTGGCTTGGACGCAGGAGATGGTTTCACCGTACTGTCTGAAGAAAGAAAACTCATACCCTTTGGAGCAACGGATGGTTTTCTCAAAGGAGGAACCTGTGGAGGTTTTGGATGTTCGTTGATCTTAGAAGATGATGCATCAGATGAGTTTCGTTGGTTAGATTGACCCAAAGGCTTCAAAAACGCAACAGAGCTTGAAACTCTTGCTTGGATCGCCGGTATTCTGGCTATGGCTTCTCTTACAGATTGTTTATTTGTTTTCTGAGGCGAGAAAGACGCTGCAGTGATGTTAGTTGATGACGCTGTTATATTGACATTCGATGTGTCTGAAGCAGATTGTGGAGTACCCTGTAAAGCGAAGATTCGTAAATAAGGATCAAACGATCAATAGATAATCAGACTCAAAAGAAGCATCATGAGAAGATCGAGATTAGTTTATACCTTGTGCGAAAATAAACAACTATCACCCCTGTGGCAGAAACCTTTGGTAATAATATTATTGCAAGGGTATTTGGAGAGATCATGATCGTACGGACAATCATCTCCTTTCATGCATGACTGGGTTGCAAAGTAGCAGCAAGGCTGAAACAACAAGAAGACGTGACGTATGAGATTCCACTTTTTTGTCTAAATGATTGCTGCTGTATACAGTTCAAAAGATAAGCACATGTCTTGAAAACAGTAATCTTACCGAAGATTTGGTTTCCGGGATTATATCATGTGAAAATTTGCATTTATCTCCCTGCAAAAGAAGAAAAACAATTGCCATCAGCGACACACAAACAATATTTTAGATTCCAAAGAGATGCAGAAACCAAAACCATTGTGCATACCTCATGGCACCGTCCCTTGATATAGTGTCGACAATATTTTATAGGCTTGGGTTTTGGAGCTACGGTTTTAAGTTTCAGCTTTTTCACGCCAAGGGCTATACGCTCTTGAGCTCTTTTCTTCCTATCTTTTGCCTGCATAAAATAGCTTATCAATAAATAAACATCTTAATCCACACAAAAAAAAAAAACCTGATTGCAAGATATGCCCATGAAATGTCAAAGAAAAGCATAGACTACATTACCCTCTTTCTAGCTTTTGCGTCTTTAGAAGGCGCAGACCTTTTTTTAATGGAGGTTCCAGGGTTGATCTGCAGATAAGAAGTTAAATACAAATCAGATTTTATAAACACCTAAGCAACATAACACTCCGTTCTTTTATATTTGCATACCTTTCGATTATCTACATTCGTTACCTCAACACCAAGCTTTTTTCCAAAACTCTCATAACTTGTGAGATGGCTGTTACCAATCCCTTCTTGTGAGACATGAGACTCTTCATGCCTTTCGACTGGTTCATCATCTCCTACAAGCATATCATCATTCTCATCCCCAGATATCTCTCCTTCTTCTACATCATCATCTTCAACTAAACGAGGCACGGAATCTACCAAAACCTGAGTACTGTCATCAACAGGTTTCTCCAATCCCATCTCTCTTTGAAATTTTCCATTACAAGCTTCCAAAACTCCAGAACTTATAACTTCAGCTGGTTTAGGAACCTCCTCTGCCTTTTTATCACTTTCAACTGGATCTACTTGAACTTCAGTGGCAATATCAGGCTTCTCCACCACATTTTCAACAATATCAAGTGGTTGTTTCGAGATATCATCAAGTGACGCAACTATACCATCACCATTATAGTCATTCACATCCAATGCCTCAAAGAGATTCACACAACTTTCTGGAACAAAGTCTTGGCTTACATTTATCATAAGCTCAAAGTCATCGAAAAAATCTTTGTGTCTACTACCAACAGTTGCATCTTGCAAGTCAATTCCATCAAAAACATCTCCAAGCAACAAATGTTCTCCCTGTGAAATTGTTTCCACATTAGATCTTGGTTCCACCACTGATGAATTCTCCGGCGGTTCACAAGTTTCTCCAGGAGACGCTTGAGCAGTTTCTTAGTAAATAAAAACACAAAAATAGCATCAGAATATAGGATCATACTATTCAAACTACACTACACTGAGATTTATATTGATAGTTTCTGGCGAAATCAAGCAATTGAAGAACTTAAGAATTTTTGACTACTAGAAGATGAAGTAACCATTCCTAAGAAAAATCAAACACTCACCTGTTCTTAATACCAGCTCCTGAAGAACGGCCGGTGTGGCAAGAGAAACCCGAGGCTCCCGATCGAAACTGGAGCAGAGATGATGAATCAAAGAGCGATAAGTCCGATTCGGCAGATGCTTGCGTCGGTTAGGAAACGTAGCGACGGAAGATTCCATTTTCTCCGCCGGAGACTAGTCTAAAAACGGTGACGTTACGGTCACTTTCGTCTCGACGTTCGCCGGAGGGAAAGGCTGTTTTGTGGCGGTGGACGATTCATAAATCTTTTACGATGGAAACAAACACCGTCTCGGAATATTTAACAGCGCCGTGAAAATTTTGACTTTTTGTTTCGTATAAGGGAAAACGTCTTTA
Organism: Camelina sativa; assembly: GCF_000633955.1. NCBI lineage: Eukaryota > Viridiplantae > Streptophyta > Magnoliopsida > Brassicales > Brassicaceae > Camelina > Camelina sativa. The sequence continues at coordinate 15,210,201 of NC_025702.1, forward strand.
AACGGCGCCATACGACGGACCCTTTAGGCCCAGCAGCTTCGTGATTTCATTTAGGCCCAACACAACTCTGCTAAAAAACGGTGTCGTATTGAGGACCCAAACCCTAAAAGATTTATCGATTCAGGAGTTTTTTCGAATCCAAAAAATTGAAATCTCACACTCTCTCTTTTGGTCAGCTTTGATTTAATCATTTGCGGTGTTTCTCTAGCAAAAAGGGAGGAGAAACATGGTTGTAAGGATCAGATTATCGAGATTCGGATGCAAAAATCGGCCATTTTTTCGGGTTATGGCCGCGGATAGCAGATCCCCAAGAGACGGGAAGCATCTTGAGGTCTTGGGTTACTTCAATCCTTTGCCAGGTGATTAACAAAATCAACAATGTATTCTTTTTTGGTGTAAAGTTGGTTTTTATATTTTCTTCACTGGTTTTTATCATCTCTCGGTTTGTGTGTGCAGGCCAGGACGGTGGTAAGAGAATGGGTCTGAAGTTCGATCGAATTAAGTACGTTTTCTTCCCCATTTTCGATCGAATTAAGTAGCTTTTGTATTGAGTTTACTCAGAAAGAGGTCTCTGAATGCTTCACTAGATTGGGGTTTTTTTTTTTTTGCAGTTGAAGTGTTTTGGGTAATTGCTTAAGTTAGCTTTAGATAATATTAGTCAGGGTTTAGCTTGGCTGCCTTTGGAAATCTTAGTGCATTGTTATATATATAGTCAACGTTATGTTATAGTTAACTGTCTTTTGATCTAATAGAACTATGCTGAGTTCAGTCTTGATTGGTTCTTATTATCGAAAGGTGTGAATGAATGTACATGTTTCCCATGGTTGCTGTGTATCCCTTTCTTTTGCTTTAGGCTATTTAACCGCTAGTTGAAGCAATTTAATTGAATTCCAATCAATCACTAATTTGAGAAGAAGAAAAACTCAAAAATCTTTCTGGGGGTAATTCATTAACAGGTTTTAGTGTATACATAACTTCTTCTCTGAGTTCTTCAATTGCTTACTATTACTGTAAGATGAAGAACCTGTTGAATTTTTATTTGTATACATTCCTGAACATTCCCCCTATACAACCTCTGCATAAGTCTATGATGTCCGGATAGTAGCAGAACACATGCCAAGATTACTTAGAACCTGCGCTTACAATCAAATTTCCTGTTCTGAGTGTGTAGTTTCAACAAATGATGCATGTAGGTTTTTTTGATTAATGGAGACATTTTTGTGTTATTTTTTTTCTGTACAGGTACTGGTTATCTGTTGGTGCTCAGCCATCAGACCCGGTTCAGCGTCTCCTTTTCAGATCTGGTTTACTTCCTCCTCCTCCAATGGTGGCTATGGGACGTAAAGGTGGACCAAGAGACACTCGCCCTGTTGATCCAATGACTGGTCGCTATGTGGACGCAGAGAATAACAAAACAGTTAATGATAACCAGTCTCAGGAAGAGGAAGACAAGAGCGCATGATTTCATTAGCCTTTCATCGTTGTAGCTTTTATAAGTTCTCACTTTGTTGCCGGTTGATCATATCTATGTGTCATGCACTTTATACTAAAAAAGCTTGTTCGGTTGTTCCTTTGTTTTGGCAAATAAACGGCAAAGTGTTTAGAAGCCTTTTTTAGCTAAAACCGGCACATATTTTTCATTTGGGATTTAATTGAATTTTACCGTATGCTTTGGTCATTTACATTTCATATTTTATCGATATTGAAACATCGTCCCCATATTCTACGAATATAGATTTATTTTTTGGGATAGGATATCGATGAATATTAAAATATCTTTTTTCCAATTAATAATATGAAAGAAATAAGAAGTGAAAAAATAAAAAAAAATGCCAGCGAGGGAAATTAAAAAAGAAAAGAAAAAAATGGCAGTTGTTAGGTTTTTGATGGTATAAAGGAGGGAGCCACGTTTAGCGTTTAGTCGCCACCACTCTTCTTCACAGAAACCCTCAACAAGTCTTCCTTCTTCCTCAATCTCTCCACCACCACAACCACCGTCTGTCTCGATCAAATCGTCTTTCTTCTCAACTCTTTTCAATTCTTGATCTCTAAAAAATGAGCAACGATAAGGACAATTTCAATGTCAGCGATCTCACTGCTGGTAATTTTCATTTCTCCAGACTTTGTTTTTCAATTTTTTTTGTTGTGCTTCAAAAGTTTTAAAAGCTTTATCTGTTTGTGATTTTGCAGCTCTTAAAGATGAGGATCGAGCAGGTCTTGTTAACGCTCTCAAGGTGAGTTTCTCTATCTCTTTATCTGATATTGCTTAGAAGAGGAATAAGCGAATTTGGGGGATTTCGTGTTCGATTGTTTAGGAGAGAATAGCTTCGTGCTCTTTAGTTTCTCTGGTGATTTGTTTGTAATTGTTGTTGTGTGTTTTTGATTTTTTGCACAGAACAAGCTGCAGAATCTAGCTGGACAGCATTCTGATGTTCTCGAGAATCTGACTCCTAAAATCAGAAGACGTGTTGAGGTCTTGCGGGAGATTCAGGTTCGGCAAATCTCTATTCTCAATGTTTAAGAATGTGGATTGATATGGTATCTTGTGCATGTGTTGGTTGTATGCTTCTGATTATATGAGAAGTATTATGTAGTCAAGAGTGATCAAATGTCGAATTTTTGTTAAAATTAATGTGTGCATCCTTATGATGATTTATCTGATGAGATTTCTTTTGTGTGTTTAGGGAAAACATGATGAGATAGAGTCGAAGTTCCGTGAGGAAAGAGCTGCTCTTGAAGCCAAGTATCAAAAGTTATATCAGCCTTTGTACACCAAGGTAATTTGGTTGTGACAAGATCAAACGTTTATCTTTAGAATGTGGTTACTTTATCTTTAGAAACCATTTTGTCCAGATGATAATTTTCTTTTTCTGCTTTGGCTATGTTTACTTTTGATTTTCTCTTGAATCTTGCTTTAACGAATGTGCAGCGTTATGAGATTGTGAATGGAGCTACTGACATTGAAGGGGCTCCAGAGGATGCTAAGATGGACCAAGGAGACGACAAAACTGCAGAAGGTAGTTTCTCTCTCTCTCTCTCTCTCTCTCTCTCTCTCTCTCTCTCTCTCTCTCTCTCTCTCTCTCTCTCTCTCTCTCTCTCTCTCTCTCTCTCTCTCTCTCTCTCTCTCTCTCTCTCTCTCTCNACTGTGTTGGTTTGCAGAGAAAGGAGTCCCTAGTTTCTGGTTGACCGCCCTGAAAAACAATGATGTTATATCTGAGGAGGTTGGTGTTGCAGCTATGGTTGTTCATTAAGAGTTACCTAATCAGATCCATGGAAAATGGCCAATAGTTTTAATTTCCTTTGATACCAGATCACAGAGCGTGATGAAGGAGCCCTTATATATCTTAAAGATATAAAGTGGTGCAAGATTGAAGAACCAAAGGGATTCAAACTTGAGTTTTTCTTCGACCAGAACCCTTACTTCAAAAACACCCTATTAACAAAGGCATATCATATGATTGATGAAGATGAGCCTCTGCTTGAGAAGGCTATTGGGTAATTATTGATACTTTCTTCTATTGCTCCATAGCATGTTTCGTTCTGAGATGCTTCCAAGGAACTGCGTAATTTTGTGCTGACCTATGCTCCAACTTGGGTTTTGTTTCTTTGTTCTCTCTCTCAGGACAGAGATTGATTGGTATCCTGGAAAATGCTTAACTCAGAAGATTCTTAAGAAGAAGCCTAAGAAAGGTGCGAAGAATGCCAAGCCAATTACCAAGACTGAAGATTGTGAAAGCTTTTTCAACTTCTTCAACCCTCCTCAAGTTCCTGATGATGACGAAGACATTGACGAGGACAGAGTATGATATCATTTGGTTCCAAAGCATGCCTTGTTTTGACTATGTTTGATCAAAATTTGTTCTAAAGCTTAATGTTCTTGGTGCAGGCTGAGGAACTTCAGAATCTGATGGAACAAGACTATGACATTGGGTTCGTCGTCTTGAATAAATACTGTCAATCTAATACTTTTCCGTTCAGCTAGCATCTTTTATTGTGAAGTTATACATTTCTTAATATCTGATTAAAGTATTCCTTGCTTACTGCAGTTCTACAATCCGGGAGAAGATTATACCTCATGCTGTCTCATGGTTCACTGGTGAGGCTATTGAGGGAGAGGAGTTTGAAATAGACAATGATGATGAAGATGATATTGATGAAGACGAAGACGAAGATGAGTATGAAGAAGATGATGAGGATGAGGAAGAAGACGATGACGAGGATGAGGAGGAAGAAGTAAGCAAGACCAAAAAGAAGGTAGTGTACGGAATTCCTCTTTTTTATCTATCTTCTTTTCACGGAATTACCTTTTTGAGGTTGGTTACTAATTTTTTGAAATTATGTTAAATGTTTATGCAGCCATCAGTCTTACACAAGGTACATAACCACTTTCCTCCCTTGTTATAGTATTGTGGAGTTTAATAGACATATAGTTTCTGTTAAGTAATCTGACACCAATGAATCATAGAAAGACATAAATTATTGACATTTTTAGGCTCGAGTGAATTAGGAGATAGCTCAAGTGAACTGATCAAGCTCATTATGCAGGAATCTGTTTATCATAGAAACTTGAACACTTGTATGACTAAACCTGAACTATAAGTAGACAGAATCATAAATGAAGACTCATTCTCATACATATGTATAAGCTTTATACTAAATCTGGTAACTGTAAATCAGCGAGTCATGTTTGTGAAAATGAGATAAATTCATAAATTCTCTACAAAATCAAATTGCAGAAAGGAGGAAGACCTCAACTTAACGATGGACAACAAGGAGAGAGGCCTCCTGAATGCAAGCAACAGTAAACAACATCGATAAGTTGAAACGAAGATTGGAAACAAAAAAAAAAAAAAAGGAAAAATGTTTTGGGTTGAGGGAAGAAGTTTCATTGGCTTAGTTTTTTGGATTTTTGCAACCATGTAAGGCAAAATGTTTTGAGGACCGCTCGTAGGAGTTTCGCTGTAGGCAAAGAGTGAGCTTCTCATGAGGAGATCTGATCAAACTATTTTTGGTGTCTTTTTTGTGTTTTTTTTTTGGAAATCACTAAGTTAAACCTTGGTGTGTTCGACAATTATATCCTTTTACCACTTGAATTAAGCCTTTTTGGTTTCAAAACCTTTCTTTCAATTGAAGCGTTAATATTATTGAGTTTTAATGACATATTTTGAAAACGATGTACATTAAGTTCATTAAGTATTTTCTGAATGTATAAAACAAAAACAGGAAGAAAAGTTTATTTCACCAATTTCTTTTTTTTTTTTTTCAATGGGTCAATTGACAGTATTCAATATGGTCAAGAGTCAAATTAATTACACAACGTGACTCTTAGCATTAGTGAGTGTCGTTTCTTCTCGTTAATAAATCAACTAATTGGGTCATTTAATAATTTAATAGTAGACGTAAAAATCAAAGGGGGATCTTAAAATATGATGGCTTGTAAATTTATATGATTACTGTTTTAATAACACGAATTAACCAAAAAAATAAGGCATGTAGTGTTTCATCTAATAATACTAGTCTATAAAGTTATGTTCCCTCAGAAGACACAACCTACCGAAAAATGACTGCAACAGTTGAAAGTTCAAACTACTAAACGTTTAAAAATTAAATAATCAAATCATTCCATTTTGGCAAATGTATATGGGGTTGGGTTGGGAGTTGGGACTTTGGGTTTTGAGCGCTTGCGATGTGAAAAAACTACGTAGATACAGTTACACACTATATTTAGTGTCCAGAGTGAGTGGATTCATAACGATGAAAGCGATATATAGTTAATACAATGTTTCAAGACATTTTAACTTCTTTCTTTAACAAAAAAATAACCTTTAAACTAAGCTTTTGAGCTCACTTTTTTCCATAACAAGTAGTCAATATTTTTTCATCATTAAGTATCTAGAAGCATAATCTTCAAAGTTTCACGTGTTTAGTGTAATAGTGTAATTATAAAGTAGCCAAGTTAAAAAAACAGTAATTACTATTTTAATGTCATAAAATGTTTAATATAAAAAGTAGCTTTACGAGGTACGGGGAAAACGTTTTTGCCTAGAAGGTTCTTTCTCAAGCTCAATCTTAATCTTAATTGGGTCAAAACTGCCATCCTCCAAAATCTTAAGTTCTGAATATTCTGCAGAATGCCCAACTTTTTGTTTTGTGACTCTTAGACCCACACTCGTTTCTTTTTTGACAATTATAAATAGCTTTGACGAATGATGTTGTTTCCTATTCATCCGTACTAATCAAATCATAGATGGGATAGTATCTACTACTCTCTCTCTCTCTTTTATTTCACACATATTAAAAAAACCATTAATTTTATTATTTTATTCTTTTTAAATATATTTTCTAATATTTTGATTGGTTAAAACATTAAAATAATTGGATAAAATTGGAATATTTACAAAACATTTGCATTGAAACTCTAAAACGACAAATATTATAACACAAAATTTTAACTTTAGAACGACAATAAAAAAAAAACGGAGGGAATATCTAATAACGTCTGTTATCTAACCATTATTGTATAAAGAAACTATGTTTTCATTTTGTAAACTTTGATCTTAGTTTATGTAACTATCATCAAAACATTGTTTAGCTAAAACCCCCCATCGATATCGGTATGTCTTCATTTTCTTTTTATCTCCATATATATAGATGTCCTTGTCGTTTGTTTTTTTCCGTTTAGCAAGAAAAGTTCAGTCAATTTGGGCGACAAAAGAAATTTAATGTCATCCACAAGAATTTAGGAATGATTATATAGATCGTGACACAAACTTTTCATATTTTTATATTTTAGAAGGATGACTTGGGTCGAGAGATTAATACATTAGTATCAACTACAACTTGAAGTAGTATGGAGTCATGGAGAAGTACAATTTTGGACTCGACCCATTAATCATAAAAAGTTAAAGTAATACACGAATTTTTAATTAAAAGAAACAAAACAAAAACATCAATCGTATATATAGATGATGTCCCAGAATACTAATTATTACCTATTACAAATGAATATACTAATTATTACCTGTATTAATAACTTATGGTAATGACTTTATTCACGAAATAGCGATGAACGCTGAAAAAATCGACAGAAAGATCGAAATAATTTTTAGAAAATAAATTAAAACCTAATTTTTAAGTGTGAAAAAGGACTATAAAATATATAATTATAGAGTATTAGGAAATAATCAAACTTGTTGTCAGTGAGCCAAGTCAGCAACAACCCTTCTGACTGCTTCTTGGAAGGCTGATTCGTCCCATTCACCCTACAATATAATAAATAATTCCAAAAATTTTGAGGTTCTTTTATTCCGATGACTAAAACTTTTTTTAGTCAAGACCAAACCAGTGATTATCTACTTATCGTATCAAATAAAATAATCTATACTTTATCAAATCAATTCATGTGGGAAATATACAAAGAGTAAAATCTCAAATAATGTATTACCTTAACAGAAACCAAATTGATAAAATGAATTAAGATGTTACTTTACCTCAATCTTGAGCCTTAAGCTCACAAGAACAACCGAACTATCTCTAGCTCGACTTCGAGCTTCGATTGATACTAAGCTCACATTGTTGATTTGCTTCAAGAATTCGAGAAGTCTTAGCATCAAATCGTCAACCCTAATGATGTCTTCTCTTAGAACAACTCTTAGATCCAACATCCTCTCTCTAGATGTTGATTCCGGTATATGTCTTATACAAACGTTAAACCTCTCATCGGGTTGTAAATCATTTCCAATCTCTCTTTCTCCGGCTAGCTTCGCCTCTAGCTCCCGATTTCTCTTTAGGAGTTTTGNTAATACATTAGTATCAACTACAACTTGAAGTAGTATGGAGTCATGGAGAAGTACAATTTTGGACTCGACCCATTAATCATAAAAAGTTAAAGTAATACACGAATTTTTAATTAAAAGAAACAAAACAAAAACATCAATCGTATATATAGATGATGTCCCAGAATACTAATTATTACCTATTACAAATGAATATACTAATTATTACCTGTATTAATAACTTATGGTAATGACTTTATTCACGAAATAGCGATGAACGCTGAAAAAATCGACAGAAAGATCGAAATAATTTTTAGAAAATAAATTAAAACCTAATTTTTAAGTGTGAAAAAGGACTATAAAATATATAATTATAGAGTATTAGGAAATAATCAAACTTGTTGTCAGTGAGCCAAGTCAGCAACAACCCTTCTGACTGCTTCTTGGAAGGCTGATTCGTCCCATTCACCCTACAATATAATAAATAATTCCAAAAATTTTGAGGTTCTTTTATTCCGATGACTAAAACTTTTTTTAGTCAAGACCAAACCAGTGATTATCTACTTATCGTATCAAATAAAATAATCTATACTTTATCAAATCAATTCATGTGGGAAATATACAAAGAGTAAAATCTCAAATAATGTATTACCTTAACAGAAACCAAATTGATAAAATGAATTAAGATGTTACTTTACCTCAATCTTGAGCCTTAAGCTCACAAGAACAACCGAACTATCTCTAGCTCGACTTCGAGCTTCGATTGATACTAAGCTCACATTGTTGATTTGCTTCAAGAATTCGAGAAGTCTTAGCATCAAATCGTCAACCCTAATGATGTCTTCTCTTAGAACAACTCTTAGATCCAACATCCTCTCTCTAGATGTTGATTCCGGTATATGTCTTATACAAACGTTAAACCTCTCATCGGGTTGTAAATCATTTCCAATCTCTCTTTCTCCGGCTAGCTTCGCCTCTAGCTCCCGATTTCTCTTTAGGAGTTTTGAAATCTCGCCTTGCAAAGAAGATAGTTGCTCTCTTGCAATGGCGAGGACCGATGCTTTATCTTTCTGTTCACATATATTTTTACTCATAACATTAGCTCCACTATATCATGGTCAAATCTTATATTAGCATATGTAATATCCTTAAAAACAATTTTTAAAGATATTAATGATAATTATAAATTGAATCGAAACAATAACTGATCATGGCCAAGTGTTTATAGAATAAAAAAACATATAAAATTTATGAAAAAAATGACATGTCACATACCTTAGNCCAAAAATTTTGAGGTTCTTTTATTCCGATGACTAAAACTTTTTTTAGTCAAGACCAAACCAGTGATTATCTACTTATCGTATCAAATAAAATAATCTATACTTTATCAAATCAATTCATGTGGGAAATATACAAAGAGTAAAATCTCAAATAATGTATTACCTTAACAGAAACCAAATTGATAAAATGAATTAAGATGTTACTTTACCTCAATCTTGAGCCTTAAGCTCACAAGAACAACCGAACTATCTCTAGCTCGACTTCGAGCTTCGATTGATACTAAGCTCACATTGTTGATTTGCTTCAAGAATTCGAGAAGTCTTAGCATCAAATCGTCAACCCTAATGATGTCTTCTCTTAGAACAACTCTTAGATCCAACATCCTCTCTCTAGATGTTGATTCCGGTATATGTCTTATACAAACGTTAAACCTCTCATCGGGTTGTAAATCATTTCCAATCTCTCTTTCTCCGGCTAGCTTCGCCTCTAGCTCCCGATTTCTCTTTAGGAGTTTTGAAATCTCGCCTTGCAAAGAAGATAGTTGCTCTCTTGCAATGGCGAGGACCGATGCTTTATCTTTCTGTTCACATATATTTACTCTTAACATTAGCTCCACTATATCATGGTCAATTCTTATATTAGCATATGTAATATACTTAAAAAACAATTTTTAAAGATATTAATGATAATTATAAATTGAACAGAAACAATAATTAATCATGGACAAAGTATTTATAGAATTAAAAAAAACATATAAAATTTATGAAAAAAATGACATGTCACATACCTTAGTTCCCGGAGGAAGGAGAGATCTCAATGCTTGAAAGCTCTCATTAAGCTTCTCTCGCCGTTTCCTCTCCGATATCATATGATGCAATTGCGTTGTGGATAGCGAACGTCCACCCCCGCCACTTCCACCGCTTCCATCTGCGGCCATAGTAGCGTTTTCCCTAACAAAACGCTCTCTCCGTTGAATGTTAAGCCTATTGTAAAACGTTATCGCTCTTTTCATCATGCTTTGCTTCCGCACACTAGGCTGTGGCCGCGCTCTACCTCCGCCACTAATCATGCAGTAATATCTTTTAAAAGCGGTGGCTCTTCCTTTACGTAGCGGCGAGGAAGAAGGAGACGGCGGACTTGACGACCCCCTTAAAACCGCTAAGATAGCTTGCGTCATTGCTTCTTCCTCACGTTCACGGTTACGGAACAAAGGCTCTTGTTGTTGTTGATGGATCATATTGATCGGAGCTAGCAGTGGATGTGCCGGAGCGTTAACCGCGTCAGTCGTCGTTGAAGGTTTAGGGATGAGTGGGAATAAAAGAGAGGAATATTCGGAGACTTGGTTGGGACTAAGAGAAGAAGAAGATGTAGACGGATGACGCGGTGGCCGGAGATAGTCGGAGTTCACCGGAGAAGAGTTTCTACTGAAATCTTCAGGGAACCATTCTCGAAGACTTTCTTCTATTTTCATCTGTCGTTGAGTCGAGTCAATGCAACATTATTATATAGAGATTAGTGAGCGAGACATTAAAAATATTAATTCAAGTAATTAATAAATGCTTATGGTGTTATTAGAAAAAAAAAAAAAAGATTCATACATTTGCAGCATCATACGTCATTCCGAGTTCGATCTCGCCGCTCCGGCAACCCATGAATATCACCGTCTGACCATAATACAAATTTTTACAACGTTTAATTTACACGTATATATTAGTTACATTTTGTTTAAATATTATGAAAATGAAATAGTGTACCTGAATCTTGGCTTCCTGCACGCGACCAATAATGAAACGAGATGAAGAATTGGTTATTAGTGAATTCATAATTACAATAATCCTAACTGATCATTGCAATAATAATGACCTGATAGAAGAGACGTTGTGCGTCGTTATAAGCAAGCCTTTGAATTTCTTGTTGTCGAATCTCTACGTATGGAAGATTGTTCATGAACGCCATGCTTGGTACATGCCTGACATTTAATTTACATATTTTATTTTATTTTAATTATTATAATTAATCATCTACGTATTTTTTAACGAACCTAACACACTTTATGTATATACATATACATTAATGACTTGAATTGATGACAATTTTATACCCATTATGGAGAGGGATAAGAGATTGGCGATACTCAAGGAGCAAGCTTCTAGCTAAGCATCGAGAAGAAGAAGAAGAAGAAGAAGAAGAAGAAGAAGAAGGTGGTTCTTGAGACGCTTCATTGTAATATGCATCCATTGATATCAAATAGCTGCATCTCATATCAAATGCATCATGTGATTAATAAAAAAAACATATATGCATTACAGAGAATGAACATAAATGTGTAAATAGTGTTATGTATGTAAAGATGTAGATTGAAGAAGATATGATTATTACTTAGAAGGCCGAGGAAAATAATAAGACCATAGACAAACATAAACGCATCCGAACGCATGAGCTAGCGACGCGATCAACTGTTTCCGTGTATTCGAATCATCCATTAAGAAGAATGCGTCCATATCAGACAAATTGAAGATTAATTTTGAGAATTGAAGGAGAAGAAGAAGAAATAATTAGAGCTTCATTGCTTAGCTTCTGTGATAATGAGAGAGATGGATGGAGGGAGGGAGGGAAAATTATTCGTTTCATTATTAAATTTCTATTCAAACAAAAGAAGGAAAATATTAAAGTGGAGAAAAGTAGAGAGAAGAAGCAGCCAAAAGAGAGAGATAGAGGGAGATGTCTTAGAAAGAGGGAGTCAAAGTCAAATGTATCGAAGTTTTGAAACACGGTCAAGAGAGGATGGCAAATTCAATTATTTTATTTTGATCTTATTATACTACTAAGCAAGTACCCTTCTTGTTTTTGATATAGACTCGGGAGTCATCCTCTTTTTCTTGTTTTTTTCTCATTGATAAACCTCTCACGATCTACAAGCGCAAATACCACATACACGATGGATAGAGAGAATACTTAATGATTTTCTAAAATTTACCCTAATCAGTTTCCTTAATTTTAGAGATTACAAAAGATTAACGCAACTAACTAGCGACATTTATTGACTATTAAGATTTTTTTTAAATCAATCAAACGTTTGCGACATTTATGCGTGTGAATCTAAAAAATCATATTGTGGTAACATTACCAAATATGATGGTTATGGTTGCACATTTGACGTACGTTAAATAGTTGATGTCATGATTTTACTTGATGTAGCTAGCAATCATTATTTTCAAGAAACACAAACAATCCAAATAAAAAAAAACTCAATATTTACCTGGTTTAACACATTCAAATGTGTAGCTTCCATTTGCATGAATTCAATTCCTAGTTAGCTACACAGAATCATAAAATAAATCAAGTCATTGTTTCTTACTGTCGTTATTTCTTTAAATCATATGAAAAAATCAAGATCTTCTCACATATTAGATTCTCTTTACACCCCACGATAAGATTCTTCATCAATTTTTCAAAATTGATATGTGGATAGTAATAGTTAAAAATGGAGACGTGAATCTACATATTTTGAATATTTAATCTATTTAACTATACAGATAAATATAGATTATAGATAAGCTTATTTAGTTTTTTTTTTTTTTTTGTTTAAAGAGGTGTTACCATTCCATTAAATAGATAGGAACGTACAAGGCAAAGATTGTTTGAGATACAACAGTGATAAAACAATAAAAGTACAAGGATAGATAAGAGCATTTGATGTGAAGAGCTTGAAAGCTATGAGGCACATGCTAAAAAGCAACATGGAACTTGTAAGGTCAAGACAAATCAATGTAGACTCCATGAACAAGTCAAAGGAGTAGATAGTCACTGTCTTGAATCTTCGAAGACTGGGCGGACATGAGAATGACAAGGATGTGTTGCCAAAGGGTCGAGCATGGATGTTGTGGCTCTGATAACCGGTTACTATAAAGGCAGTTGATGGTCCAAGGATGATAGAGTAGGCCTTTAAGAGGTTGTGGTAACCCTTACTCCATGGAGTAAGGGTCATAATGCCACTAGTCTTCAAGGTTACATGAAGGGACTTCAAAAAGTAGCTAGTATGCGGTTTAAAGATCTTTGAGGTTTGGCGAAGTAAAGGTAGGACATTGGTGAAGCATCGGTAATCCCCACTCCATAGAGGTGGGATCATAATGCCAAGCTTCACCAAGTTGTCTCCATAAGTGGGATCAACCCAAATGTATCCAACTAACATGGTTTTCAAAAGACTCCTAAGCCGTTCTAGTAACAATGTTGATTTAAGGATCAAGAATAGTCTTTGGACTAAAGAGACCATTAAACGAACCAAATATTACTTAGGGTGAGGAGGAGTAGAGTTCAGATCAAAACCGGATACACACTGGTCTCGACACAAGTGATTAACAATCCAACTAGAAGGATCTAGTGTTCTGTTACCGAGAATTAACCGACTTGACCAAACAGAACACATCGATGCTAGCAGGTTTGAACTTGAAAAAAACATTATCGAATTCAGGTCGGATTAGGTACCAGTTCAGGGGTGTGACATAGTTTAACCAAGGTAAACTATCTACCAGGAAGCTAAGATATGAGTGGAGAGCAAACCTGGGCCAGGGATGCAACAACGGGGAGAGAGCGAACGTCAGGGTTGTTGAAATCTCTGTCAAGATCTTATATGGCTTCGGCATCAAAACAGAGCTCCCGTCCATCTGCAGCCAAGTAGAACACTTGGAGAGTGGATGTAGATCCGAGGAGCGGAGAGATGTTGCAGTTGATTGCGGGATGTACCAGATCAAAGGATAGAAATCAAGCTTTCCGGGGAGTTCAAGGGTTTGTGGAGGCGGTTGCAAGGTTAGAGAAGCAAGGTCGCCGAGAGAGATAGAAAGAGGTGGAGGAACGAGTGGAAGGAGCTGAAGCTTACGCGTTGCTGGATTTAAGATCTGAGATCTCAAGAAACCTCCGGTGAAGAGAGAAAGAACCTTAAGAACGATGTGCGAGTAGAGGAGAACACGAACAGTACAGAACCAGAGCCCAGCGATGCCGATCGGTCTCGGCACCGCCGGGGGAAACTTTCTCGGTGGTTGTGCCAAAGAGGATATAGCTAGGGCGAACTTATTGTCTTGTGTTTATATTCCAACTTGGATAGTATTTTAAACAAATATATAGATAAGCTTATTTAGTTCTGATAATTTATTTGTTGCTATAGTAGCTTTGTGAAAATTTTAAGAAAAGTTTGTTTCTATTTTGTCTTTTAATTAATCAACTAGAGTGACCAAAACGACGTCGTGAGCTTCTTGAATTCTTTATAAATATTATTAATTAAGTAGTGACACCTTATGAAAAGATTGAAATAATAAAAAAAACAGTTCTATAAGTCTATAACTAATTGTCTATTTTTGAAGAATCTTTACTATTACCAAAAAAGGTATAATCATGTGATTTTTATGTCGTTCTTTTGCCATTCTCATCCTTTTCTGCTTATATATACAAAGAATTGTCCCTATATTCCTCGCTACATCGCCTCTAGAACTATCTTTTTGAATTAATTAGTACTAGTATAATATTATGTGTCCTACACAAAATATTCAATCCTACCCAATATATTAATATAATATCTAGCAGAAATCACAAGCTTCCAGAACTATATATAACCAACTGTTGTTTTTCTCAAGTATCAACTATATGGTAACTGTTGATAAGGTATGCCATTTTTAATTCAATGTATCCAGCAAAAATCAAATCTTGTTTTCGAATAGAAAGACTACTAAACTATTATTTTTATTGTTATCTTATTGTTATAAATTTAAACTTTGAAACTAAAACACTTTCTCACAGGTTAGGCTTCTCTCAATATCGAATCCGATAGAAAACAAGAAGACAGTTGTTTATCTGTCAACTAAAACATGGAAAAGTATGTGACTCAACCAAAAAAAAAAAAAAAAGAGAAAAAGAGATTATTTGATTCGTATGTTGGGACCATAAACGAGTCATGAGCAAGTAATTGGACTTATATTGTGGTTCATATCGTTTGCAATTTATAGACTAATCATGTGTACATAAGGAAAAAAACAAAACTGATGGAACGTTATCAGAACCACATTTGGTTAGACGAATAATTCTATAGTACACATTTAGTTTGTGCACCACCACAAAAATGGTATAGCCAAGTTGTATCAATCAATTTCCTAAAACTAAAATGTAGAAAATTAAATGCACGTTTCGCTCTTCTTAACGAGTAAATTAAAATCCAAGTTTCGTTTATTCACAATGTCAAGAAGTTCACATCGACAAGATCCGTTAGTCTCATGCACTTGGACTCTGACACACCGACATGAACTTGATAAAAAAAATTCCCCAAAAATAATTTTCTTAATAAACTTTGCATTATTCACGACCTGTTTCGTAAATTAATAACTGGTTTCACGGATCAATTAACTAATTAAATACTACATTGTAGATAAACATAAAAATGACATTACACATTTGATGGTGGGAGTTATTTATCTTAGTCGAATTTGGAACATTCACCATAATAACTAGATTCACACCCGCACATGTGTGGGGTTGTTTTCTAAAATTATTACTATTTTTTTTATTTTTTTTGACTGAAGGCAACTATTTGTTTTATTATCTGTAAAGCAACTATTTTTTTTTTTAAAAGTAATATGTCTAGTTTGGGACAAAAAAATAGTAAGAGAAAATGGTATGTCTCGTTTCATATATGATTTTCTATCTTATAATTATGGTTTAAATATTAGACTATCATACTAATTAAAATAATTAATGAAATCTAAAATAATATATTTAGCTTGAATAAAAATAATTTGGCTACATATATTAAATATATTTTATCTCATACAATTTAAATTTTTATTAATGGATTCGCACGTACGTGTGGGGTTGATTTCAAAAATTAAGGTTATTATTAAGTTTGCAATATATTACGTATATGCGGGATACTGTTTATAAACATATTTTTAACGAATATTAGTAACATTTATAGCCTAAACTCGCATTAGTATAGCATTTGATATGTTTTTGTTTTTTAGATGAAAAGAATGATTATATATGTTTTGTTTTTAGAAGAAAAGTATAACAACTACAATTAAAAAAATAAGATGAAAATAGAATGTTTATATCTGAACAGAAAAAACCGTCACGTCCCATATACGTCATGTTTATTCTACTTCATAATTGTGACTTTAATAATACTTTACCCATTTAAGATTGTATATTTTAGTATAATAGATAAAGAAATAGGTAGAATATTCGGATGTGATACTCGTGCAGTCGTACTTCATGTAATTTTTGTTTGGATATTTAACTTTTACAAATTAGTGGATATTATACAAATTTTCTTTATATTTCTCAAAATTATCTATCAAAATGAATAAAATCTGCTATAATGATTAAAATTCCTAAAGTCGATGATCTTAAATTGTATAGCGTGACAACCCCACATTTATAGGCTTACCTTGTAATGGTTTTGCTATTTTTGTACTTGTGGAAAACTCATCACCCAAAAACCACATGAGCAATATCTGCATTCGCCATGTTGAATTTGCAAAACTCGTAGGTAACATGTATTTTAATTAAAAAAAAATTCTTATCTATAAAATATGACTTAAGAGATTGGATAAGAGATTATTTTATGTTTTGATAGTCTAAAACTCTGTAAAAATTTCAAAAATACTCAAATTTATTCCATTCCAAAGTTATATATCTATCCATTCTAAATTGCTCTTACTCAAGTTAGATTTTGAGAATAAAATATAGCTATTAAAAAAATGAAATTTTACCCAAAATTTTATATATTCATGTGTGAAAATAAGTGAAACTATTCACTTTTAAAATTGATATTTATTCATTGGTATTTATTAATGAAACTTATCCTTATGCACTAACACTGTTACAATAATTATGTTGGTATAATAAGTTCTTTCGTTTTAGTTGGTATGATAGCTTCTTTTTGTCCCAACAAAAAAAGTTGGTATGTTTAGTTCTATATTTATGCAATCGAATTAAAATTGATTTCT
>NC_025702.1:15227431-15229101 GCF_000633955.1 Camelina sativa
ATTGGTATTTATTAATGAAACTTATCCTTGTGCACTAACACTGTTACAATAATTATGTTGGTATAATAAGTTCTTTCCTTTTAGTTGGTATGATAGCTTCTTTTTGTCCCAACAAAAAAAGTTGGTATGTTTAGTTCTATATTTATGCAATCGAATTAAAATTGATTTCTATATATAATTTAAAATTGATAATTATCTTTCCAATATTTTATGGTAAATTATTGGTTCATATAAGTTTGGATATGAAATTATAACCAATACTCTAAAATATGCTTTGTTTGATTGCCGTAATTTTAATAACACACAAATTAAATTTAATTAAACAAAAATGTTAATTTACAATTTAAAAATGATTTTATAACATACATTAATAAAAAAAATTAGTTTTTATACCACACATATATACACATATATATACCTACGCTATATGTGTGGATGGTTACACAAATCTACTATACAATTAAATTGATTAGAATCAATCACTTGAGAAGTATGTTATTCATTATTAAAGTCCTTTGACAATACTCCTTCACGTTTCACCTTACATGTTTTCTCTTTGTCACCATATGTAATAACAACATTTGTTTTTTTACCGCCTGCAAACATATTTATACATATAAATATTAAAATCATGTGTGACAAAAAATAATAAAATCATTTATATATTGGTATTTCCACGTATTTTTTTGGTAGGAGGTATCTCCCTGTATCTATACTGGTATCTTCATGTATCATTAATAATATATAAAATGAAAATAAACAACTATCAAACTGGGGTTTTATGGAAATAAATTTAATTGATTGTATATGTTTGGAAACAGATTTAGAACCCATTCTCTTAGCCACATTAATCACGATCCAAATAGGAATCTCCCTGGTTAACCAATTGATCTTCTTTTTTTTTTCCCTAAAACTAAATCCAATGGAATGTAATCATCTCAAAATTTATGCCTACTTCTCTTTTAATATTTGTGTTTAAGCCTAGAATAATATATATATAAAGAAATCTAGCTTATCACTAATTCAGTATGAATCTTTTACCTATTTTTTTTATCTGTTGAACTAAAATATATATAATCTTAAATAGGTATTAAAACTAAATTTATAAGATACCAAAACATGAATGGTATTTGGAGGGTTTAGCTAGGTAGAGGAGATAAAAAGAAAAAGAGAGAGTAAACTCTCTCATGCACGAGTCCCGATGCCCTCCCAAAATAGAAGGAACTTTTCAAAAAACCGCATCTTACCAACCCATTTTAGCCGTTAAAGGAAGTATCCAGCGGTCCTTCACCCGCCTCTACTAAGTCCATCGGTCCTACGCATGTCGACGATGAGAATCCCCCCGGAAACCTCCCCTCCGATTAGTCTCCTTGCTTAGTGCTCTTGAAGATGAAGGTTAAGCTATCCGGTACGTAATCCTTTGTCGGTTTTTCTTACAACTTTTATAACCCTGCATAAACCTTTGAAACTAGTTAAACTTTCATACAAATCTAGTATACCCAAAGTCCCCTTGCTTTAACCCACCAACCATATTTGCCTGAACCTAAATCATGGACAAGAGAATACCTTATCACTTCAAAGGTAAAGAAGTTGCGGGTAACTCCTCCCCTCCCCACCGCAGACGCATCCGAGCCCCGGAACTAGATACATCCACCCTTATTGAAGAAAAC
>NC_025702.1:15230479-15232463 GCF_000633955.1 Camelina sativa
AGCCTATTGTTAAAGAAACCATGGTGGACTTTCCCAATGGTAGCGAAGCTCTGGTTATACTGGATTACAAGAACCTGAAGAACCACTGTTCATACTGTTTTAAACTCACACATGAAGTGAAAGACTGTCCGTCTCTTATCCCGGACAAAGATACCCGTAAAACCAGTGTCTTGGCTGCGCCCTCTATCTCTCAAACGGTCAGGAGAAACTTCTATACACCAGAGGACAACTTTAGAGCTCCAACAACCGCCTCTGGTCAATCAGCTTCCAGACATTACATACCTACTGGGCAAGAATACCACAACAGTCGATCTATCTCTGGGNTTTCTTTTCCATCCAAGATCCCTTTCTAGGTTGAACTACAGGGCCTCCCAAAACATTACTGACAACCACAAATGCTAGAGGTCATTGGCCAAGAACTTGGTGTAATAGAAAAAATGGAGATCTCCTCTGATTCCGCTAAACTCCGCGTACTAATAGATGGCCTCGAGCCTATTGTTAAAGAAACCATGGTGGACTTTCCCAATGGTAGCGAAGCTTTGGTTATACTGGATTACAAGAACCTGAAGAACCACTGTTCATACTGTTTTAAACTCACACATGAAGTGAAAGACTGTCCGTCTCTTATCCCGGACAAAGATACCCGTAAAACCAGTGTCTTGGCTGCGCCCTCTATCTCTCAAACGGTCAGGAGAAACTTCTATACACCAGAGGACAACTTTAGAGCTCCAACAACCGCCTCTGGTCAATCAGCTTCCAGACATTACATACCTACTGGGCAAGAATACCACAACAGTCGATCTATCTCTGGGGCGCAGAACAATAACTATCTGCCTCGCCACACTAATCAAAACCAGCACCACCTGAACTGAAGGAGAGTGGTGGGGAGAGAAAGAAGCCATCCTTATTCAAGACAGTCCTCAAGTAGGTGGTCAGAACAAGCAAGCCCTCCCCCAAGAGGACACTGGAGAGATAAGATCTCCACCAAGAAATGGAGAGAGAAAATCATCCCAGGAGGTGGAGAAACGTTAGAATGATCTGACTCCTCTAGACCGAGACGACCACCTCTAGAAAGAGAGTTTGATGCCCCGGACCCGGTTACTCCTCCCCCTCTACCACCGGTGGGAAACCTTCCACTCCCACTAGCACAACCTACCTATAATGTGATACCTGAAAGTATACCTTCCAAAGATCAAGTTATGAATGAGTTGAGGGAAGTCACTATACAATACCTCACAGTTCCAGACCCCACTGAGAGTGCAGCCAGAAAACAAAGAGTTATTCAAGGAGAAGCTAAGAACCTGATGTCGGACACTGCTGACAGACTTATTCAAGCTGCTAGAGAGAACACCATCCAGCCCCCGATTGCCTTCTCACAAGAGATACCCCCGGATGACCCCCACAGAGAGAATACCTCTTTGATCCGTGAACAAACTTCTACCCAAAACACAAAAAGGGCAGAGGTAGACCACCTGTTGCAAAACCTACTGGGAAAACAGGCCTACATTTAGTAGGAGCAAAGAGCCAAAAGCGAAATTTGGCAAATGGGTCCCCAAAGAAACCCCTAACTCAAAGAAAGAGCAACCCAAAAGTAAACCTACCCAGCTCAAGTTGCAGAAGCACTGGTAAGGAGCCGATCTCAGCTCAGA
The DNA here is from genome assembly GCF_000633955.1 of Camelina sativa. Classification (NCBI taxonomy): domain Eukaryota; kingdom Viridiplantae; phylum Streptophyta; class Magnoliopsida; order Brassicales; family Brassicaceae; genus Camelina; species Camelina sativa. The sequence continues at coordinate 15,232,129 of NC_025702.1, forward strand.
ATGCCAGAAGCAGTGGAGATCCCCCTACGCAAACCATCATACCGGCGCCTGTAAAGAAGAAGGTGTATTTTCCCAATCCACCAAATCCTCTTCCTTAAAGATACTGAGCTGGAACTGTTGTGGGTTGGGGAATCCCACAACAGGCCGGCGCTTATGTGAGATGCACTCCAGTATCTCACCTGACATTCTATTCCTCATGGAGACTAAGAACAGTGATGAGAAGGTCCTGTCGTCCCTTCAGTGGATGAACTATCCTCATCACGTTTTTGTCCCTCCTCACAGTCCGGGGGGTGGAGGCCTTGCCCTCCTGTGGAAACAACATGTTGAGATTAACA
>NC_025702.1:15234497-15238385 GCF_000633955.1 Camelina sativa
TGGAAGAAGCTATGTCTAACCAAAATCCAGACTCTAGCTTGATCTCTACCATCAATTGTAATCTCTTGAGGGCGTATCAGGCTGAGGAAGAATACTGGAAACAAAGGAGTAGACAAATGTGGCTGACTCTTGGTGATAAGAATACTGGGTACTTCCATGCTATAACTCGAGGTAGACAAGCAGTAAACAAATTCTCTATCATCGAAGATGATAACGGTGTTCCCTCATACAAAGAAGATGAGATCCTTAAAGTCATTACTGATTACTTCCAAAAACTATTTACCTCTGAAGAAGGAGATAGAACATCCACTGTATGGGAAGCCATTGATCCTTGCGTGAGCCCTGAAATGAACCTGTCCCTCATTACTATCCCGACACCAGAAGAAATCAAAGCAGCCTGGTTCGATATCCACCCTGATAAAGCCCCGGGACCAGACAGCTTCTCTACCAGTTTCTTCCAATCTAATTGGAGTACAATAGGGACAAACATCGTGCTTGAGATTCAAAGTTTTTTCCTGAACAACACTTCACCAACAAAAGTTAATGAAACCCATATTAGGCTCATACCAAAAATATTGAGTCCACAGAAGATGGCGGACTACCGTCCTGCACAGTCTTCTACAAGATCATATCCAAGCTAATGGCAAAAAGACTGCAACCTATCCTGCAAGTCATCATATCAGAGAACTAATCAGCCTTTGTTCCTAAAAGAGCTATAACTGACAATGTATTGATAACACATGAAAATCTTCACTACCTTAAGACCTCTGGAGCCACAGTTCGAGGGTTCATGGCTGTGAAGACAGACATGAGTAAAGCCTATGACCGCATTGAATGGGAATTTATCAGTCTGGTTATGAAAAGAATGGGTTTTCATCCAACATGGAAAAACTGGATTATGCTATGCATCTCAACAGTATCTTACTCTTACCTTCTCAATGGTTCTGCACAAGGGAGAGTTCAACCACAAAGAGGAATCCGCCAAGGAGACCCCCTCTNTTGTACCTCATTACTATCCCGACACCAGAAGAAATCAAAGCAGCCTGCTTCGATATCCACCCTGATAAAACCCCGAGACCAAACGGCTTCTCTGCCAGTTTCTTCTAATCTAATTGGAGCACAGTAGGGACAAACATCGTGCTTGAGATTCAAAGTTTTTTCCTGAACAACACTTCACCAACAAAAGTTAATGAAACTCATATTAGGCTCATACCAAAAATATTGAGTCCACAGAAGATGGCGGACTACCGTCCAATTGCTCTCTGCACAGTCTTCTACAAGATCATATCCAAGCTAATGGCAAAAAGACTGCAACCTATCCTGCAAGTCATCATATCAGAGAACCAATCAGCCTTTGTTCCTAAAAGAGCTATAACTGACAATGTATTGATAACACATAAAAATCTTCACTACCTTAAGACCTCTGGAGCCACAGTTCGAGGGTTCATGGCTGTGAAGACAGACATGAGTAAAGCCTATGACCGCATTGAATGGGAATTTATGAGTCTGGTTATGAAAAGAATGGGTTTTCATCCAACATGGAAAAACTGGATTATGCTATGCATCTCAACAGTATCTTACTCTTACCTTCTCAATGGTTCTGCACAAGGGAGAGTTCAACCACAAAGAGGAATCCGCCAAGGATACCCCCTCTCGCCCTATGTGTTCATTCTATGCAGCGAGGTCCTCTCCGGACTTTGCAACAAAGCTCAGCAGAACCGTGTACTACCGGGGATCAGAGTGTCGATACACAGCCCCAGAGTGAACCATCTATTATTTGCAGACAACACTATGTTTTTCTGTCGTTCTGACAGACAATCCTGCATAGAGCTAAAAAGGATCCTGCTCAAATATGAAAAAGCCTCGGGTCAAATGATAAACAAAAACAAATTTGCAGTCACTTTCTCAGCAATGACGAGTGACTATATACGAAATGAGGCTTTACAGATCCTAGGTGTGAAACAAGCTGGTGGACTTGGAAAATACCTTGGATTACGGGAGCTGTTTGGTCGGAAGAAGCGTGATATGTTCAATACCATTATTGATAGGATAAGGCAACGTTCAAAAAGCTGGTCTAATAGATCTTTTTCCCCTGCTGGGAAGAATACCATGCTGAAGTCAGTACTTGCCTCCATGCCTACATATGCAATGTCAAGCTTCAAATTACATGGCTCCCTCTGCAAAAGAATCCAATCGGCCCTCACGAGATTCTGGTGGGATGACCCTAAGGGAAAAAAAAACAGATGTGTTGGTTAGCTTGGAATAAAATGACAAATACCAAGAAAAATGGAGGACTAGGCTTTCGTGATATACCTGACTTTAATGATGCGCTTCTGGCCAAATTCAGCTGGCGAATCCTATCCAATCCAACATGTCTACTGGCGAGAGCATTGCTTGTAAAATATTGCAAAGACACCCCTTTCTTGGAATGTATAGCTTCTCCCTCTGCTTCACATGGGTGGAGAGGAATATGCATTGGAAAAGACCTCTTAAGACGACACCTGGGAGTAGCAGTAGGCTCTGGAACGACGACCCGCGTTTGGTACGATCCCTGGCTATCACTCGTTTCCCCAACCACACCAATTTTACCTCCCACTGAGCAAACACAAAATATGCTGGTGTCAGACCTTATTTGCCCGGAAACTAAGACCTGGATAGTGGACAAGGTGAGGCAGATTTTACCTGTGAATGAAAAGGATGTCATGTCCATCAGACCTAGCAAGTTTGGTGCAGGAGATCAGTACAGCTGGCTACTTACAAAGTCGGGTGAGTATACAGCAAAATCAGGCTATCAGGCTGCCTCTATGGAGTCTTCCAAAAAGATAAGCCATACTGAAGGACTGGAAGACTTTAACTGGGAAAAAGAAGTATGGAACTTGGCGTGCCTTCCCAAGATCAAATTCTTTCTATGGAAGTTGTTGAAAAATGCACTGCCAACGGGAGCCAATATGCGCAGTCGTGGAATCAACTTGACGGCTGTTTGCCCTTTCTGCGGACAAGATGAAACCCAACTCCACCTATTCTTTCACTGCAACTTTGCAAAACAGATGTGGAGTCAAGCACCGGTAAAACATCTTTTGAATATACCAGGTATATCAAACCTACGTTTAGGGATTGAGGGATCTAGAAAACTTATCTGTTTGCCTCCAACGGGGCTAAATGATGGGGCCTTTGGAGCCTGGATTCTCTGGACTATTTGGACCAGCAGGAATAAGCTCATCTTTGAGAAAAAAGCTATCGGTCCGTCAGAAGCTTTAACCCAAGCTATCAGCCAGACACGTGAATGGATCCTTAACCAAACCCCAAAAAACTTGACGTTGCACACCCCAATCCCTCAGGAAGGAGGGGAAGTGGATTCCAATACGTTTCGATGTTTCACAAACGCGGCTTGGCGAGAAGACTCCCAGAGTGCCAGCTTTGGCTGGATCTTTAGTCGAAACCCCCTGATACCAGAGAGACACGGGAAGGCTAACTCTCATCATGTATGATCCCCTCTGATGGCGGAAGCGATTGCCATGCTCCTTGCGATCCAACAAGCTTCCGATCTGGACTACTAGAAACTTTTAGTCGTCTCTGATTCACAGCAGTTGATCAACGCGATAAATTCGGATCTTCCTCTGAAGGAAATCCATGGGATTCTCCACGATATCCTTGTAATAGCCTCGAGTTTTGAGGAAATCTCCTTCACCTTTGTTCCTCGAGAGAAGAATCGACGAGCGGATGAGATTGCAAAAAACTCTTTATCTTCCCTTCTATCTCTTTCAATTGCTTTGCCTAATGTATCTGTAATTTCCTCTCCAAACCGGTTGACTGTAACCGAACCGGAGAAACCAGATTTAGTTTAATTAATGGAAACTGATTTGACAAAAAAAAAAAAAAAAAAAAAAA
>NC_025702.1:15238898-15242268 GCF_000633955.1 Camelina sativa
GAGTGATCTTCTTACTTATAAACCTGCACTTATGTATTGCAAACATAATAATAATTTTAGCTTTAAAATCAATTTCGCACGTATTTAATTTAGTTTGGAATAAATAAAAAAAACACAAAGTTTCATTCATAGAATAATTGTTTTATAATGCTAACATGGTTTTTGGCACCTTAATTGTCGTCTTGTACACTTGGAGGCAAAGCAATAAGAACCAAAATCCATGTCAATCGAATAGGTGGTACACATGCAGATCTTATACTTCCCCTCCTAAAAGAAACGTTTAAAAATGATTTTAGTTTGCGTTATCCTTCTATAAAATATAAGTAATAGAAACATACTTGACGTAATATCCGTACATTGGTCATTACTTTAGTTGCTTCCAAAACTTCTGAAATGGTTCTGCGAGGAAACAGGTTAATATACTTTCTTGAATTGTCAAGGATGTGATAGTCCATCCTTCGGTAACCTAAATCATAAGTAGTAAACATAGTGTAGTCATAACTAAATATAATACTTGCCAACGAAACATAATTTTTTTAAAATCAAGTAACTTACAGAGACACATCGGGTTAATTCATCTCTATGGCTTCCCCTTGTCTGATTTTGTATGTGTGCATTATTTTCACTTGAACCTCCAACTTGTTTTAAAAGATTTGGTCATAGCAAGACTTGTGAGTAGCATTTGCAACTATTGTGATTTCAAAAGTGTATGCTTTTGTGAATTGTTTTAATAGGGGTACTATGTTAAACTTTTAGGATGTTTCTATATTTATAGCCTTATGTAACTACTTGATGAAAGGAATATTCCGGATCCGGTGCAATATTCCTAAATAGTAACGTATTACATTCGAATTGCCAAAAAAAACTTGGATTTAGATATATTTTGTTAAGATTGCGGAATTATTATTATGATAAATTTTGGAATTATCATTAATCACTTTCTTTTTAAAAAAATTGCAGGTGAAATATATGCTCGAAGTATTTTATTATGGTAGGTGCTAATGTTCAGGGATATAAATTTTATTATGATTCCTTAGATTATTCGTTAATAGAAGATATTCTAAGATTAAATTTTTCTAATCATAACAATATAATAAGGAAAGCATTAAAGTTTGACATGCTAATTAGATGGGTAGATTTGTTTAGATATTGGCATATACAAACGAATATCGTGGAACCATATTGTTTGCTTCCGATTTTGATGTGTTAATAACCCATTAAATGTTTGTTTGCTCCATACACTTAAATACGAATCTGTTTGGCTCCGATTTTTTTGCTAAAATTTCACATATAATATCTGTTTGGCTACAAATTCCTTATTAATTGGGTCTGTTTGGTTTCAAAAATTATACATATCCTTATTCCAATTTAAATAGAATTTCATATAATAATCTCTTAATCTATGTCTACTTATTAAAAATGCTTCCTTTTTAATAGTATAGATAACTAAAGATATATAACCCCTTTTCAAAAAAAAAAAATAACATTCAGCATAATATATAAGCTCGTAAACTATAAAATTATTACGAAATATATGAATATATAAAACATTCACCATAACTATGCAAGTTTATGACATTGCTTTGCTTTTTCCTTCGTTTTCTACATTCATGATAACGAACAACATGTCGTTAATATTGAGAAAACCAGCACGTAGTGTACTCCGAGGCCCAGAGCTCTACGTTTGATATTTGGGCTGAATATACGAGGCCCATGATAAACTTCCCAAGTCGCGCCTATTGCTTTTATTTTAATTGATATAAAAATTATACTAGAAAAATTGGGATGTAATTACACGAAAAAAGGATAAGATATACAAGGGAATCTCATGATTATATTTTTAGTAATCATGCAATGAGATTTTCTAAGAAAACAAAAAAAAGAAGAAAAGATTTTGCACTATAAAATAATGGTAGGTAGCAAATGCTTCAACTTTTTCACATAATAATATAAAGTTTCATTTGTATAGGTGTGTATATAAATTGATATACATTTTTATTATATTCAAAATTAGGTTGGAGATTCCTACGGATCCCAAAGCTAACGGCTGCAACTTTCATCATATGATATCCACTTTTCACGACGTTTTTTGTCGTTTTCCTCTATTGACAATTGATATAATGAAATAGTTTATAACAAATTATACTTATAAGTGTATGTGTATTATAATTGATTTAATCATATTATAAATTATTTAAAACTATAATAGAAGAAGATGAACAGAAGAAAATCGTTATGGAATATGTCGTTTTTCTCAAAAAGAAAAGGATTTAAATTTTGATTAATCAAACAAAGAGATGCATTGATGGAAATAGTTACATACTACAAGTTATGTCAAATGATTAATCTTAACACGACACAATTAAGACCTGTTAATAAATAAATAAAAAACATTTGAGACCAAAATAAACATCCGACGCTTAAAGGAAAATGAAAAACATAATATATATACGTGGACTTTGTTCGACCAAGATCTTCAAAGTACAGAAAGAAAGTAATTTTAAAATTAAGCCGAATAATAAATAAACAGAAAGGTGGGAAGAAGTGTAGATGTCTCCTTCTTTCCCGCAGACTGTAACAAAAAGGTTTGGGGACATTTCTCAGACATAATTATTTGTTATTCCTTTAATCAAATGTAGTATATCATGTATATCAGTATATGTCAAATTTTTCTTTACAAAAAAAGAGAAGATAGTTTTCACATTTAGAGACTTACTTTCGCATCTCATGATCATGTCCTTTAGACCTTTACTTTCCTATCAATTTCCATTTTCTTACTAACATTCTACTTTTTTATTTCATGTTGTTAATTATAGCCAAAATCTTCCACCGAAATATAGGTTGAATTTCTTAAATTTGTTCACGTGGAAATTGTGGTATAACACTGCATACTGTTCATATCTCTATCAAATATTGATATAACAAAGAAAAGCTTGGACTAAATTGAGATATTTACAAAGTGACGAGAAAGACTAACTAAGTACAATATAATTCATTATATCGTCTAACTCAAGTTTATTTATTGAAATATGTTTTGTCCCGGGGATAATATCATCTTGGGATCATATTTGTACTTTCTCTCTAAGAAAATATTCCACCTCGGACCAAAATGTCTAACCCATCCTTCTTGTGATGAATGATAAGGAAGATATTGTATAACCCTCATATTAGCATCCTCACAAAACTTCAATATTTCCATATTTTCTCTATCGTAAGCCTCCCAATCGTCAAAATCCGCCGATCGCAAAAACCCGACCGCATAAAACACATCTTCTTCGGGTATAGCAGCTGACATCCGATCATCCCACCTGAGAAAAAATACCCCAAAAACTAGTTACTAAATCACTATCAAAAAAAAAAAAAAAAAAAA
>NC_025702.1:15244514-15253493 GCF_000633955.1 Camelina sativa
ACAACTCCGTCTTTAGCCGAGGCTTGGCCGCGGTGGCTATGTCCGTGGCCACGAGAAGCTAGAGTGAAAGAGGGTTGAGAGTCATAAGAGAGTTTTACGAGATCAGTGATGTCTTCGACGGAGGAAGGGTTTAAGACGGCGGATGGGANAGAAACCTAAACCACTTGGCCTGCAAAAAACCAAAAAAAATGCATATACTGTATGTTCAGTTATAAGCTTAATTAAAATTTCTTTAATTATTGCATAATTTACAATTTAAGCATACCCTTTTCGGAGCTACTTCGAGTTTAATCCGGGCTCTTGTGATTATTCCAAATTGACCCAAACCTCCTAACGCGGCGAAGAAAAGGTCCGAGTTCATATATTTGGAACAAGTTGCAATCTCTCCTTTTCCTATAAAACAAAAGTATATCTTGACCCAAATTAGGAAAGTTTAGCAAAAAAATCAACAAATGTGGACCGTTATATATGAGTTTACAAAGAATAATATAAAGCAATGCGACGAGTTATATATAAATAAAAAGTATCATCATCATATATAAAATAGCCTAAAGTGCTAAAGTCTGTCTCATTAAATTATGTTATCTCCTAACCAAACAATGGAACTAGAAAGTCTTCGTAAGCTAACTACACTTGAGACCAATAGTGTAGTAAATGGATTCATATGTGGACATAATGGGTACAGCTATAGTAAGAAAACTGACTGTTACTTAAAAATCCATTACACCTGGTTAGGACCAAACGTTATGAACTTTTGAGTTTTGTCCTTATGCCCCAAGAAACCTCGTGTAAAATTATGCGCGTGGGACCATTTGGTTGATTTAGTTTTGTTTCCTTGTTCATCGGGTTTTTATGAACCGTTACATAATATATGACCATGTAAATTTCGCAGAAATCAGAATTAGTTTCAACGAAATTTCCATAATATGTAAGACTTTATCAAAAAAGAAAAAAACTATAATTCTCTATAAAAAAATCGTCTACTGATAAATCGACCTTTGCATTAACATGTGCATCAGTGCATGTTTATATTATTAAGGAAAATTCATACCATTAAGAGACGAAATAGCCTTATTATAACCACCTATTTTTTTACCTAGTCTGTAGTTTTTTTATAACCTTATACAAAAAAAAAAGATATGTGATTAGATTGATGTGTGAAAAGAAGAAAAGCAATCAACCAAGTTCGAGAAACAAATAAAAAGAGACAAACAATACAAACAAAACAAGAGCATAAACAAGATCTAAATGAAAAAAGACGCAAAAAACGTACGAAGTTTTTTTTTTTTAAATCAGAAACGTACGAAGTAAAAAATAAAATAAAAATCACTATTATTGTATTTTTATGTGGAGATAATCATGGTACGTAACGTACCTGTAATAACATCCATCTCTTGAACATTAGTGATCTGTGGACCGTACCGAAACGTCTGTCCACTGATTCCGGCGTTAGATAACGTTCCACCGACCGTTAAATACAAATAATCCGTCCAAGAAACAGGCGTTAACCCTAACTCCAACGTTTTGTTCAACACCTCAATCCATAGCCAAGCAGCGTCCACGTCAGCATATAAACCGGTCCTAGACACCTTGATGCCTCGATCCCGGTTTACCATTGACCGCATGTTAACCACAACTCCGTCTTTAGCCGAGGCTTGGCCACGGTGGCTATGTCCGTGGCCACGAGCAGCTAGAGTGAAAGAGGGTTGAGAGTCATAAGAGAGTTTTACGAGATCAGTGATGTCTTCGACGGAGGAAGGGTTTAAGACGGCGGATGGGAAGATTTTGGTGACGTGGCCAAAATCTGTAGCGGCTGATTCGATGGAGGAGGAGGCGGTGGTGAGTTTTCCGGCAAAGTCGTTGTGGGAAAGAATATTCCATGGTTGTGGTGATGTGTTGTAGGTTGTGATCGGAGTTAAAAGAGTAATGATGATTAAAATTATTATTACTCCAAGATGAATTTGTGAACGAAAACTATTACTCGCCATATATTTTTTTTTCTTCTGAGAACTTTTTTTGCTTTGTTTTAATCGACACTTAAGCTTGATTTGTGTCAATGAAGAGTAGTAGTAGCTGTATATTTATAGCCACGCATGTAGACACATGTATTGGACGGGTTCTTGTTTTTTTCTTTTCTTTGTGTAAGTTACTTTGTGCGAGTCTCTTCTGTGTAATAATAACTAACGAGTTTAATTAACCCCGTTTTAAATTATTTGAAACAAAATTTATTCTTGTGTAATGGAGTATCAGCTAGTATTTATTACTATTTTACTACTAGTATCTTTTAATGTAATAACTTATTACATGCATATTCCTATACTAATTAAACGAATTTGAGCCATCAAAATAGTTAGCCGAGTAACATTATTAAATTATTATGTATTAAATTCGAGTAACATTATTATGTATTAAATTAATATTAATACATCATATAAGTTCTGTAATATTATCACACAGAGTCACGTGAGACTCTAAATTTACAAACCACTGGTTTCAACTTTCAATAGACAACAAGATTAGCTGTAAGCCTGTAACTGTTTAAACACGCACGATGTCGCTCGCTGGTCAAATGGTTTTGGAAAAATATTCCACGGTCCGTTTTGTACATTATTATTACATTGATAGATTCTGTAGTATATTGATACACTGTGTCAAGAAATTTTTTTAGCAATTTGGATGCCATGAATAAAAATCCAAATTAGATGTAACTAAATGTATATGCATGTCTATAAAGAATTAATCACTATATTACAAATAAACACTTAATGGCCACTAATATCGTAGATTAAACTAATAAATTGATTAACTGATAATAGAACTAACATAATATTGTAATATGATGTGCCATCATCACCACCACCACCATCATATATAATCCCCATTATAACTGTGATTAGTTGTAAATAGCAAAAAGAAGTATATGAGCATGTACCATAATCATCATGGGGATTGGAGATTGGCCTTAGATCACCATGCACCATATATATTTTCCCCAGGGACATGTCGTTATCCCAACCTTCGGATTGATCAGACATTTATATTAGAACTTGGCTAATTAAGGTTTTTTATTTAATTAATGGGAGTTCAAATTGCCTCGAACTTTCAGTCTATACATTTTGGATGATGTATAGAAAACTAACAAGAAGATATCTGAACTTTGGATCAAGAAACCTGTGAGAATTCCGTATCAGCTCAATAATGTTTTATTTTCTTATGGCTGAAAATGAAGACACTACTGCAAACAACCAAGCAAGTTTCAAATATGGAGTTTTATTTAGTATAGATGGGTTTATAAATCGACTTAAACTTGTAGTATCTTTTGGAGATGGTTTGTGCATGAACTATTTATTCTGTTACCAATCAAAACAAACAGATGTAAGAAGTAGCTGCAGCACATCATTTAAATATTGAAAAATGTATGATTTACAAATGTCTTTTAAAATTCACCAAGCGAACATAGTTTTTTTCTTCTATATATATAGAAAAATGTTTTCTTATTCGATTATGTTGATCAAACCGCTAATCATCCATGTTAACAAATACAATCCGCATTTTCTTTGATGGCTAATTTTATATTCTTCTTTTATAAGTGTACAAAAATATAAATATTTATTATCATTTTGTTAAAACTGTAGAAACCAGTCGGATCTATAACACTTTGCATAAATTAATGTTCTTTTGTTGGAGAATATTTCTCATGAATATCCCTACTAGATGATGTTTCCTTGTCACAATTAGGTCATCATCAAAAGAATCTATGAGATCTTCTTCCTTACGGCTATCGAAAAGTGCTGATAAAATATTAAAAAGGGATGTAATAAACTATTTTGTCAATTTCAATTAAAAACAATCGTAGGCCAAACTTCGTAGATTCGTGATTAATCATTGTGCCGCGTTAAATAAACAATAAAAAGCAAGACATGGAATATCCTCAAGATTTCGTTATGTTTGCTTCTTTTGCCACATGTTAACTTGTTGTCGCTGCAAAAACACATTTGCATAACTTTTATGAATGTTTTACTGTTATTTATTAAGTGAACTGAAATATTTTAAGCAATTATATAACAAGATAAGAACGAGTATAGTTAGGAGGGATACAAAATAGTTATGCTCACTTGCTCAGTGGAATTGAAATATACTGAATCGTTTAGTTCAATTTGATCATACATATTCCCTATATGTCATTTTGATTGACACCCTCGTTCAATTTTTTTTATTAGGTTCTCACTTCTCAGTTCTCACAATATTATTATTTTCATATTATTATTATTTTCTAGGATGATTTGTTTTAACCATAATCGTTCTTCCGAGCACATGGCTAATTTTTTAGGATTCTCGATTGAAATTTTATACTAGTATGTAAGAAAAGTAAAAAGACATACAGCATTACAGCCGGACAGCAAAACTGTGCTAGACGCACGTGTGGTTGTCATTTTCTTCCTTTCCAACTTCGTTTCGTGAATTTATTAATGGTGATTTTAAGAAAATAATCTATGAGCGACGACCAAAACGACAAGTGATTAAAGTTTGTGCTAAAAAGAATTTAATAAAAATTACCGAGAAAATCAATAAAATTCCATGAGCTGCATAAGTTGTAATAATAATGGAACTGGATTGGCGAGATTTTTTTTTGAAGGATATAAGGGTAATGATTTCAACTCGTGGGCACATTTTGTTATATTCGTATCCCTTTTAATTTAAATAAAGTAAATAGTGTTTTGAGTTGTCTTAAACCTTTTTTTGGCCATGCATCATCATGCTCCTTATATGTTCCCTTCATTTATATTATCCATTCATCATTATAAGATTCTAAACGCATGTGCGACGCACCAATAAGTATTGTACTTTTATAAATTATGATAAACGAGTTTGGCGAAAAAATGGATTCTGATAATTGGTTTTTTTTTTTTGGATTCTCATAATTGCCATCTATGTAGATGTAGAGCTTATCTTGTACAGTTTAATTCCTCTTGGGCGTGTGCAAAACTTTCATTCTAACTATTTTACCTTGCGAAACGTTTGGACCTAAAAATTAGTTGAAGTTCAATTTGTGCAAAATAACAAGTCATTCTTATCGATCGCACCATGAGTAACGGACTCATCTTCTTCTCGCCCGACGATCCTTCTCTTCGCTACTCTCCTTGATTTTTAATTTGGTTGTATCTCTGGCCCACTTTAAGTGTGGCATAAGCTCAAGATATATCAAGATATATCTCTCCTTGATTTTTATTTTGGTTCCTTTGTTTTCTCTGTTTAAGAGTTTGGTGTGTTTTTGGGTTTCCATTGTAAAATAAAAAAAATTCTTTATTTGGGATAAATTTTAACATTAAACCAAAAAAAAAAAACAATTCACCTTAATCTTGTTTTTGGTTAAGGGTTTTACCTAAAAATTAAACCACATAGATTTCACATTTATATTCGTGTGCATCTATAGATACATACCATACAGAAACACACATATAGACACAATGCATGGTCCCATGAGAGTGGAATTGTATAGATCAATCATTAATTCCTTTGAGAAATATCAGAACATCATTCATGCATGTACTTTGATTAGTATATATTTTGAGATTAGAGTTTAAGGGGGAGTGGAATTAAGCAATAATGGATGAATATATATATTGGTGTAGATGGGATCAGAAACATCATAAAGATAGTAAAACCACGATCAAAGCTCTTTAAATTTGCCACGTGAATAAATAGTGACTGTTAGGTGTTTTATTTTACCAAACAAAAAAGTGCGGATTAGTTCATTTCAAATGCGTTTAAAGTGCGGATTAATCAAGTCAGTCCGACACCCACGTTTTCAACATCAAGTACAACAACAGATCATCACAGCCGGCCAAAACTTGACGATTAATACGTACAAAAGAAAGCATTATTGCATTATACACGTACCAAAACGTTATACGTATGTCAGAAAATAAAGGCATACACATATACATTCCCGAGATTCTCAAAAATAGCACCAAAATAAGTTTTTGTTCCAAACTTAGTACAACATCTTTAAAATTCCAAAAATAGCACTAATTAATCTTTTTAAATTAAATCCTAAATTCAAAATACTAAACCTTATTCCTCAAAACTATACCCTAAATGTGAAATTGAGAACCCAAACATAAAAAAACAAATTCTAAAAATTAATTTTAAATTTTTTAATATGTTAAATAGTGCTATTTTGGAAATTTATGGAATGTGTGCTATAATTGTCCATAAAACTATATTTAGTGCTATTTTAGGGTATTTCTCTATACATTTTCGTTTTTTGATGGAGAAATATAACTAATAGATGGAGAGTTCAAAATTCAGAAGTTATTGGGAAGTTTGGCAGCATCTACATTTCAATTTATGTTTTAAAATAATAAGCTTTTTTTTTGTTTTTAATTATCAAAACCCTTTTTTAAGATGTTGGTTTGAACATAATTTCTTTAAACATGTGAAGACTGTAAAATAGATTTGTATGGCTGTAAATAAAACAGTAAAAGCAAACAGCTAAAAACATATGAGTTTTATAAAATTTTATAATCCTGGATTTTTGTTTGTCAAACAAATCAGAAATTATTTTAGTAATATCTGTAGTTTCATTAATGTAGACATATTTTGATCGAGATACAAAAATGAAAATATATGAGTTTTATGATAGACCGAGCATGTGATCGACGTATCGGTGAAAGTCATTAACTGATTTGAATTTTCTTAACTGGTGATAGTAAGTACCCTTACCCTTACCCTTACCATAGTTTTAAAATTTTACGAGTTTCGAGAAACAAAAACAAACTGAGTTAGTAGTGAACATAATTAAAATGTTATGTGGATGTGGTAATTTAGTCCATACGATTTATAATAATTAGGTTTGGTAATAAAAGGAAAAAGGAAAGTGAAAGTGGGGACTAATATAGATTCATGCAGATCTTCGTAGGGATTCTAAGTGTAGTGGACCACTTCTCTTCGTTGTACATATTTTTCATTGAAATGGTTTATAGAAAAATATCCATTTAAAACTCGAGATATCTGTTAACTTGATATTGTTATATAAAGCAACATATAATATTCATATTTCCACACTAACTGAATTGGTTGTTCGAACATACTGTTATGTTCTACAGGGTTTTGGATGATTTCAGTAGAGGAAGAGGATATATATGAATATATGATAATGCGAAGAAGTGATATCTTCTGATGTATAATTTTTTTTAAAAAATATGTACTAATACCGTTTATACAACCACCAACATATATTGAAAAATGAAATTGCACAACGTTTCTTTTTTTTTTGGTAAATCTTGTTCACTGATATGCTCTTTTAAAATAAGAACTTTGTATGGTACATTATTTTGATCGTCAAATCGTTTGATGTCTATATGCTCGTGTTACAATTCTCATATCCAAATTACATTAGAATTCCACNTTGATATGAATTTTCTTAACTGGTGATAGTAAGTACCCTTACCCTTACCATAGTTTTAAAATTTTACGAGTTTCGAGAAACAAAAACAAACTGAGTTAGTAGTGAACATAATTAAAATGTTATGTTGATGTGGTAATTTAGTCCATACGATTTATAATAATTAGGTTTGGTAATAAAAGGAAAAAGGAAAGTGAAAGTGGGGACTAATATAGATTCATGCAGATCTTCGTAGGGATTCTAAGTGTAGTGGACCACTTCTCTTCGTTGTACATATTTTTCATTGAAATGGTTTATAGAAAAATATCCATTTAAAACTCGAGATATCTGTTAACTTGATATTGTTATATAAAGCAACATATAATATTCATATTTCCACACTAACTGAATTGGTTGTTCGAACATACTGTTATGTTCTACAGGGTTTTGGATGATTTCAGTAGAGGAAGAGGATATATATGATAATGCGATGAAGTGATATCTTCTGATGTATAATTTTTTTTTTAAAATAAGTACTAATACCGTTTATACAACCACCAACATATATTGAAAAATGAAATTGCACAACGTTTTTTTTTTTTTTGGTAAATCTTGTTCACTGATATGCTCTTTTAAAATAATAACTTTGTATGGTACATTATTTTGATCGTCAAATCGTTTGATGTGTATATGCTCGTGTTACAATTCTCATATCCAAATTACATTAGAATTCCACAATTGATATCGTAATCTTTGACTAGATCCCTCGATAGTTCCATCACACCCATCACTAGCTGTACTTTTATTTCATGTTCTTTTGTTTTCTGTAAACTTTACACCAACTGAAATAAGGTTTTGTTTATAATAAGGACCAAAACTTTTTTCCCATTTCTTCTTCCATAAATAGTTCTAAAACGAAATTTAACTATAACAATTACGAATAACAGAATGTGGGGTTTATATAAGAGTTTTTTCTTTATTTCATGTTCTTTTTATTTTCTGTAAATTATCGTGTAACTGTTATCTTCCAACATATTAGATAATCGATTATATATAGGTTTATTACAAAATTATGATATACTTGTTCATTTTTAGTTACCATTCGGTATTATTTGTTGTATTTATATCTACATATTTCTAACTTATTTTGATTTATTTCTATACAGTATCTTCATATATATATATATATATATATATATATATTTTTCATTTATAAATTGGTCTCACATCGTAATCATAATTTATCTATGAATCAAAAATCTTGACTATACTATTTAGAAGAGAAAGAATGTTAGAGAGAAAACACAATAAAACAAAAAGTCAAATAAAATCATCCTCAAATCTTTTCTAAAGAAATATGATAAATGTGAGGAAGCTAAGAAACAAGATTATATTACAATTAAAATATGATCGTTAGAAATAAGGAACCTACAAGAGTAAAATATGGTTGTTTTACATTTGTCGGATAGATATTCGAATGTACTATATTTAAAGTCAGAAAATATATTGTCCGGTTTTCTTTATTATGACAAAATGATTACGATTATACTGATAATACAAGATAAAAGCTAATGTTTTCCCCTTACATATAT
>NC_025702.1:15254552-15261220 GCF_000633955.1 Camelina sativa
CTTGGTAACAAAACTGGTTCGCATGGATATAATATCTCAATACGTTACGCAAACTATTGCTACTGTTTAATTGATTTCGAAGGCTTTAAAAAAGTATGGTTAGCTTTAAAAAAGGCTTTCAACCATTCGATTCTAAATCATTACGTGAAGAAGAAATTTATCTCTCAATTATATTAACAAGAAACAAAATACCGGTCTAAACTATTGATTCTGACTCTAATTCTCACGGAAAAGTATTGTTTACTACTTAGTCAACTAATAAACAAATAGTTATACGAACTTACGATTATATAGTATATTGTATATAACATGGTGTCGGCTGTATATCACGTACTTACACGAAAAATACACACATTACACATACTACAAAAGACACATATGTCTTTGAACAGATACAANAATTGAAATATACTGAATCGTTTAGTTCAATTTGATCATACATATTCCCTATATGTCATTTTGATTGACACCCTCGTTCAATTTTTTTTATTAGGTTCTCACTTCTCAGTTCTCACAATATTATTATTTTCATATTATTATTATTTTCTAGGATGATTTGTTTTAACCATAATCGTTCTTCCGAGCACATGGCTAATTTTTTAGGATTCTCGATTGAAATTTTATACTAGTATGTAAGAAAAGTAAAAAGACATACAGCATTACAGCCGGACAGCAAAACTGTGCTAGACGCACGTGTGGTTGTCATTTTCTTCCTTTCCAACTTCGTTTCGTGAATTTATTAATGGTGATTTTAAGAAAATAATCTATGAGCGACGACCAAAACGACAAGTGATTAAAGTTTGTGCTAAAAAGAATTTAATAAAAATTACCGAGAAAATCAATAAAATTCCATGAGCTGCATAAGTTGTAATAATAATGGAACTGGATTGGCGAGATTTTTTTTTGAAGGATATAAGGGTAATGATTTCAACTCGTGGGCACATTTTGTTATATTCGTATCCCTTTTAATTTAAATAAAGTAAATAGTGTTTTGAGTTGTCTTAAACCTTTTTTTGGCCATGCATCATCATGCTCCTTATATGTTCCCTTCATTTATATTATCCATTCATCATTATAAGATTCTAAACGCATGTGCGGCGCACCAATAAGTATTGTACTTTTATAAATTATGATAAACGAGTTTGGCGAAAAAAATGGATTCTGATAATTGGTTTTTTTTTTTTTTGGATTCTCATAATTGGCTAGTGTTATTGCCATCTAAGTAGATGTAGAGCTTATCTTGTACAGTTTAATTCCTCTCGGGCGTGTGCAAAACTTTCATTCTAACTATTTACCTTGCGAAACGTTTGGACCTAAAAATTAGTTGAAGTTCAATTTGAGCAAAATAACAAGTCATTCTTATCGATCGCACCATGAGTAACCGACTCATCTTCTTCTCGCCCGACGATCCTTCTCTTCGCTACTCTCTCTTTGATTTTTATTTTGGTTGTATCTCTGGCCCACTTTAAGTGTGGCATAAGCTCAAGATATATATCAAGATATATCTCTCCTTGATTTTTATTTTGGTTCCATTGTTTTCTCTGTTTTAGAGTTTGGTGTGTTTTTGGGTTTCCATTGTAAAATATAAAAAATTTCTTTATTTGGTATAAATTTTAACATTAAACAAAAAAAAAAAAAAACAATTCACCTTAATCTTGTTTTTGGTTAAGGGTTTTACCTAAAAATTAAACCACATAGATTTCACATTTATATTCGTGTGCATCTATAGATACATACCATACAGAAACACACATATAGACACAATGCATGGTCCCATGAGAGTGGAATTGTATAGATCAATCATTAATTCCTTTGAGAAATATCAGAACATCATTCATGCATATACTTTGATTAGTATATATTTTGAGATTAGAGTTTAAGGGGGAGTGGAATTAAGCAATGATGGATGAATATATATTGGTGTAGATGGGATCAGAAACATCATAAAGATAGTAAAACCACGATCAAAGCTCTTTAAACTTGTCACGTGAATAAATAGTGACTGTTAGGTGTTTTATTTTAACAAACAAAAAAGTGCGGATTAGTTCATTTCAAATGCGTTTAAAGTGCGGATTAATCAAGTCAGTCTGACACCCACGTTTTCAACATCAAGTACAACAACAGATCATCACAGTCGGCCAAAACTTGACGATTAATACGTACAAAAAAAAGCATTATTGCATTATACACGTACCAAAACGTTATACGTATGTCAGAAAATAAAGGCATACGCATATACATTTTCGTTTTTTGATGGAGAAATGTAATTAATAGATGGAGAGTTCAAAATTCAGAAGTTATTGGGAAGTTTGGTAGCATCTACATTTCAATTTATGTTTTATAATAAGTTTTTTTGTTTTTAATTATCAAAACCCTTTTTTAAGATGTTGGTTTGAACATAATTTCTTTAAACATGTGAAGACTGTAAAATAGATTTGGTATGGCTGTAAATAAAACAGTAAAAGCAAACAGCTAAAAACATATGAGTTTTATAAAATTTTATAATCTTGGATGTTTGTTTGTCAAACAAATCAGAAATTATTTTAGTAATATCTGTAGTTTCATTAATGTAGACATATTTTGATCGAGATACAAAAATGAAAATATATGAGTTTTATGATAGACCGAGCATGTGATCGACGTATCGGTGAAAGTCATTAACTGATTTGAATTTTCTTAACTGGTGATAGTAAGTACCCTTACCCTTACCCTTACCATAGTTTTAAAATTTTACGAGTTTCGAGAAACAAAAACAAACTGAGTTAGTAGTGAACATAATTAAAATGTTATGTGGATGTGGTAATTTAGTCCATACGATTTATAATAATTAGGTTTGGTAATAAAAGGAAAAAGGAAAGTGAAAGTGGGGACTAATATAGATTCATGCAGATCTTCGTAGGGATTCTAAGTGTAGTGGACCACTTCTCTTCGTTGTACATATTTTTCATTGAAATGGTTTATAGAAAAATATCCATTTAAAACTCGAGATATCTGTTAACTTGATATTGTTATATAAAGCAACATATAATATTCATATTTCCACACTAACTGAATTGGTTGTTCGAACATACTGTTATGTTCTACAGGGTTTTGGATGATTTCAGTAGAGGAAGAGGATATATATGAATATATGATAATGCGAAGAAGTGATATCTTCTGATGTATAATTTTTTTTAAAAAATATGTACTAATACCGTTTATACAACCACCAACATATATTGAAAAATGAAATTGCACAACGTTTCTTTTTTTTTTGGTAAATCTTGTTCACTGATATGCTCTTTTAAAATAATAACTTTGTATGGTACATTATTTTGATCGTCAAATCGTTTGATGTGTATATGCTCGTGTTACAATTCTCATATCCAAATTACATTAGAATTCCACAATTGATATCGTAATCTTTGACTAGATCCCTCGATAGTTCCATCACACCCATCACTAGCTGTACTTTTATTTCATGTTCTTTTGTTTTCTGTAAACTTTACACCAACTGAAATAAGGTTTTGTTTATAATAAGGACCAAAACTTTTTTCCCATTTCTTCTCCATAAATAGTTCTAAAACGAAATTTAACTATAACAATTACGAATAACAGAATGTGGGGTTTATATAAGAGTTTTTCTTTATTTCATGTTCTTTTATTTTCTGTAAATTATCGTGTAACTGTTATCTTCCAACATATATATGAGATAATCGATTATATATAGGTTTATTACAAAATTATGATATACTTGTTCATTTTTAGTTACCAATCGGTATTATTTGTTGTATTTATATCTACATATTTCTAACTTATTTTGATTTATTTCTATACAGTATCTTCATATATATATATATATATCATTTATAAATTGGTCTCACATCGTAATCATAATTTATCTATGAATCAAAAATCTTGACTATACTATTCACGATTAGATCAACACAAGTTAGAAGAGAAAGAATGTTAGAGAGAAAACACAATAAAACAAAAAGTCAAATAAAATCATCCTCAAATCTTTTCTAAAGAAATATGATAAATGTGAGGAAGCTAAGAAACAAGATTATATTACAATCAAAATATGATCGTTAGAAATAAGGAACCTACAAGAGTAAAATATGGTTGTTTTACATTTGTCGGATAGATATTCGAATGTACTATATTTAAAGTCAGAAAATATATTGTCCGGTTTTCTTTATTATGACAAAATGATTACGATTATACTGATAATACAAGATAAAAGCTAATGTTTTCCCCTTACATATATAAATAAAACAAAGTTTTTGTAAGTCAAACTTAACTGAAATTTCCTTGGTAACAAAACTGGTTCGCATGGATATAATATCTCAATACGTTAAGCAAACTATTGCTACTGTTTAATTGATTTCGAAGGCTTTAAAAAAGTATGGTTAGCTTTAAAAAAGGCTTTCAACCATTCGATTCTAAATCATTACGTGAAGAAGAAATTTATCTCTCAATTATATTAACAAGAAACAAAATACCGGTCCAAACTATTGATTCTGACTCTAATTCTCACGGAAAAGTATTGTTTACTACTTAGTCAACTAATAAACAAATAGTTATACGAACTTACGATTATATAGTATATTGTATATAACATGGTGTCTGCTGTATATCACGTACTTACACGAAAAATACACACATTACACATTACACATTACACATTACACATACTACAAAAGACACATATGTCTTTGAACAGATACAACTAAACAGTCTTGGACATGATAAAAACGAGACACGTAGGACATGCTTTATACGATTGTGAAATGTGTGGGAAGAGAGAATGTGACATTAATTAGACACTGGCAGGATCCTACGACAAGATCAACTCGATCTTCGATCAAATCAAAGTGTCTTAGAGATAAAACAGGTAAGATTTTGAAGAAAATGGTTATGAGGGAATCTTGGACGTGGGTCCAAGATCTTGGAAATTTCGTTACAGCTCTTTTCTATGAAACAAAGAAAAAATTACTTGGATTCTCTGCCATTATTCATGTCTTTTCGATCTCTCTTGTTTTGTTTTTCCTCACATTTGACGGACGTGATTGATTTGGTACGATAAACTTTCTCACAAACTTCTTTCGTAAGAAACAATGAAAGTCCTATCTTGAAACTTGTGAAAAATAAGGCTGTTCTGACTTTTGAAAATCTGTGTGAAAAAAGATTAGGTTATATCGCCAAATTTGAGACATACGCCATCAATCAACATAAGGTACAAATACTAAAGATTTAAGTTTCAAGAGTAAAAATAGTTGTTTGTCCAAAAAGGAAAAAAGAGTAAAAATAGTCTCTCTTTTTTTTTTTGACAGCAGTAATTATAGTCTTGTTAGACGTGTGCAACTTGATGTGATAAGTGTATCTTTTCATCACTGCTGATTTTATTAGGATCGCGAAATTTGTTTAATCTTTTCTCTCCCTCTCTCTCTTTCTAGCTCGTATATAATAAGAAACGAAGACAACGATTATAAATTAAAATCATGGAACCTTATAGAAAACATGCATAAACCTAACTATACGATCAACGAGTCCGAATACAACAAATCTAATGGTTCGATTTTACTTTTTCCGTATTAGCAATTATATATAGTTGAAAATTTTGTTCCATAATTATGTTTGTTTTGTAAAAAAAATATATATATATTATTATTTGTTGATAGATAATAAAAAAAAGATTGTGAGGAGTGGAATACTTTTTTCTTTTCTTTTGGTGCCAACTTCTTTATTAAACTTCTTGGAATGGATCGATAAAGATGCTTTTGAGTTTTGATACTTCGAAATATATTCGGACACTGATGTTTCTGTGATTTGGTTTGTTTAGTCAAACAAGAAATTTCATGAGAATGGATATATAGATGTTGTGATACGGGTGATCTATAAACCTATTGGGGATGTAAACTTTTAGTTGGGTCTAAGTCAAGTCTCTCAAGTGGGAGAAGTGTACGTAATCTGGCCTATGAACGCTCGATCGAATCTACGAATATCTTCTCAGCTTTCTAATGTGTAGCCCCACAATATCTAACAAGCATAAAGAACCGGGAATATGACGTAACAGGATGTCCCGACAGTGTGTACCTTATTATACTACTAACCGGTTTTGGTTTATTCTGGTACAATTTTGTCCATATATGTACCTCTCATTATTTTTTACGATAACTACCCAAATGTACAGCAAGCAGCACGGTTGCAAGAACTTGTGGAATTCATACAATCTCAGNATTGTACTTTTATAAATTATGATAAACGAGTTTGGCGAAAAAATGGATTCTGATAATTGGTTTTTTTTTTTTGGATTCTCATAATTGCCATCTATGTAGATGTAGAGCTTATCTTGTACAGTTTAATTCCTCTTGGGCGTGTGCAAAACTTTCATTCTAACTATTTTACCTTGCGAAACGTTTGGACCTAAAAATTAGTTGAAGTTCAATTTGTGCAAAATAACAAGTCATTCTTATCGATCGCACCATGAGTAACGGACTCATCTTCTTCTCGCCCGACGATCCTTCTCTTCGCTACTCTCCTTGATTTTTAATTTGGTTGTATCTCTGGCCCACTTTAAGTGTGGCATAAGCTCAAGATATATCAAGATATATCTCTCCTTGATTTTTATTTTGGTTCCTTTGTTTTCTCTGTTTAAGAGTTTGGTGTGTTTTTGGGTTTCCATT
>NC_025702.1:15262284-15281711 GCF_000633955.1 Camelina sativa
AGCAAAAACCTTGAATCAGGGGAGAAAGTCAGTGCTGTGACCAAACCGAGATGCGCTTTCTTGACAATTTGGTTAGTTTGCTTTCTCGTCGAATCAAGTATCAAAACATCTCCTTCAAGGGTTCCTCTGCAATTAAGAAAGAATCATGCTTACCGAAAAATAGTAATACTTGTTATCTGTTGGTTCTAAAAGTGAGAAGAAAGCTAAACTTACATCGCAAGCAGCTTCCCATCAGGTGAGACATTAAAGGCTGATATAGAGTTTTTTTCAATAGGCTTTGACTCTTTTCGTTTCCATGATTTTGTATCCCATGTTATAATACTCCCACCACGTTCTACGGAAACCAAATCAATCCTCTGTTGTTAGCAGCGACAAAAAAAAAGTAGAATTTTAAGTTCTATGTTCTCGCACTTTACCAGTATTTGCAGCAACGTAAAGAACTTCATTGCCTGCACTGTATACAGAAAATCTACAGGAGGCAAACATCTCATCCTGCATTTCAGTATTTCAACTCATCAGATCCACGACAATAATGTTGGAATTGTGTATATAAAAAAGTTAAAAGAGATACTACTAAGAGCCAAACCCAACTGACCTTCTCTTTTGATAGACTGGCAACAGCAGTTGAAGCATTCACTTCCCAAACCCGACAAAGTGGACCTCCAAGAGATACAAGAAATTTACCATTTTCGCTGTAAACAAATAATATTTACTATCAGGAGGATATCTGTTAACAATCATCCCTGTTCGAAGATGACCCCTTTCTCATCAAGAGAAAAGACCTCTTCCCAGATAACAAATGATTCCTTATATGAAAGGAGAAAGCAGACCTGAAAGTTAAGCTTTTGACTGATGAATAATGTGCCTGAGACTCATTAAGTAACGAATTCATGCTGGGCCATTCAAAAACCCTCAAAGTCCCATCCTGTACTGCATCAAAACAAAATGCATAAGAACCACTACTAAACAAACCTTCTTTCTCTGTTATTTTAAGAATCTAAGAAACTTTTTACCTCCGCACCAGCAGCGAGCACAGATCCCTCCGGATTGAACGCCAGAGCCAACTGTTGTCCAACATCTTTTAACTCTTGAATCACTTCCTCAGACTCTTCACCAGCCTGATTATCCTCTCGTGGGCTCATAATAATGTTATCCCAACCAAACAGTCTGTGTATCAAGAGAACAGCACTAGTTATATATAACCACACCCCTTGAGCTTTCTCTCTACTCCAAACCATAAAATCCAGAGACATAACTTATATCTCTATTGTTTGTATACAGAAAATTCAAACCCATATATGCTTCTCAAACATAAAGTCCCAAATTCTAATCACAAAAACCTAGAAATCTGATGAGTTGTGAAAATCGAATGAGAGAACTACTCACCTACAACTGTTTTGCAATGCACAGATAAGACCACCTTCGCGAGGATGAACAGCCATCCGGTAAGGTAGATCAGTGCCAAGAACAAGCCTACCCAGCTGAAATTGGATCATTCGTTTTTAAGTATCGGATCTAAACAAAAGTAACAAGAGACCCTCCTAGCACATGCACTTACAGGTTGTTCCGAGAGAGAGTTGGTGTCGAGATCAACACGACAGATTAAGATGACATTCGGGATTCCGCTTCGTCCCTCTCCCCCTCCGCCGGACAAAACGATGCAGCTCCGAGACGACCAAGACTCATCAACATCATTTTCTTCGGATTTCTCTGGATCCATAAGGATTTTAGATCTAACAGCAACCTCCGGGATCCAATCGGCGGCGTAAATCGGTACACCGTAACTCTGCATATTCTTTGACGGTTGTACAACTTAACCAAAGTAAAGATGACACATGAAGTATGTATGGAAAATAAATTAAATTGTTTATAAAAATAAAAATAAAAAAACCAAAAGAAAAAAAAAGAAAAAAAAAGTTGGAAAAGCTTCAAAGTTGGAGGCTATGAAGTGTGTACGTGAGTACGTAATGGGCTAGGCCTAGCTTTCTCTAACTGTCTATGTAATTTGTTCAGCCTTTTACAGACGGCCAGATTACCTTTGATAGCAGCATCTGAAAGTTTTATGAATGGGCCTTTCGAAAAATATAATGGAAAAAAAAAAAAAAAAATGTGATGGCCAGATTACCTTTGATAGCAGCATTTGAAAGTTTTATGAATGGGCCTTTCGAAAAATATAATGGAAATAATAAAAAGAAAAAATGTGATGTCTGAGCCCGGGTTTGAACCGGGGACCTCTAGTGTGTGAGACTAGCGTGATAACCGACTACACCACCCAGACACTTTTGTTTGTTTAAAGCATCCTAATTAGTTAATTCGAATTATATTGAATGAATTTTTTTTTTGTTTTTGTTTTTGCCATGAATGTTAAATATATAACAACTCATGAATATATTGAATTTCGTTGTTAAAATTATTATAAACTAAACTTTGTTGAATGTTTTTCTTTCTAAAACTTTATATGAGAGGCCTATATATATTTAAGAGAGTAAAGGGTATTTGAAAGCACCAAATTAAATAGCTGCAAAACAAATGAACTATTCGGTTAGAGAGGAGATATAAAATATCTTAGGCTAATGGGAGAAGAAATCGAAAGTACTGAATTTGAAGTTTGAAATTGTTTTGTTAAGCAAAGGAATAGTAAGCTAAAGAGATAGGGATGAATGGATGATGTGTGATGATTAAGATGAAGATTAAAATAAAATCAGGAATGACCCAAAAAGTCTTTTTCGAGCCACGAGTAAAAAACATAAAAATTCCAAATCTTAATTTCGTGGCCAAGAATGGTTGGATGGGTTTAAATTCGGATGATCACTTGATTTCCGAAACCCTCATTATTACGACGTACGCCCTTATCTTACAAGTTTTTGATTTGTTGAATCAATTCCAAGTCTATCCCATTTAGTTGTCAATGAAAATACAATAACGTATAGCGGCGAGGCGAGGAAACAATTTGTAGGTGACTGCTATGTCATTTTTTTCAAAATATCCATCTACTAAAAAATTTATGGACACGTAATGCGTCGCTTCTACACCGTTAAAATGTGACTACATTTTCACCGTCGTGAGTGACCTCAGCGTATATTCTCAAATGTTTAGTGTTTGGTTTCAATTTCTACACATACGTTGGTTTTTTTTGTTTTTGTTTTGGGTAGTTTCTTGAGTAGTACATAAATGAAGTTTTGAAACAGTATCATATCAGTTCGGTTTGAACTATCTATTTAATGAACCTTTAAGTACGGTAATTGAATATGCTTATAGGTACTAAGCGAATCATTAAATGTATAAATGTTTTTTTTATAAGCTTAACCTTATCAAATTTAAACATTACTACAAGAAATACTTGTTATTGTGCGGGGAAGGGTAATAGCAAGTATAAGTAATTATAGCTCCCCTAAGATCATTTATCAGAGAAGAAATTATCAAAATATATAGTTTCATTGTTTTTTTTTGTCAAATAAATAGTTTCATTTTATTTGTCTTCAAAAAATATTTATTTGTTGACTTTCTATATATAAATAGCTATTAGCCATTAGCCAATTAGTGATAGGCAATTAATCTGACAACAAATGAATAATATTATCGGCCACTTCATTCATAATCTTTTTTGTTAATAACATTCCACGCAGGAATAATCTTAAAAATCTGTTACAAAATAGAAGTAAGTACAAAAAACATTTAAGATAGTGGAACTCTAATGGCATGTTGAGAAGACATTACGAAAACGAGTTTACCCGAAAAACATCATGGCACATTTACAAAATTCTTTTAGTACGATTGAAAAGTTATCAATAGTAAAAATAGAAATAAACCAAAAATAACCTGAAAGTAGGGCAGAATCTAGGAAACATGTCGAACATATTGCCAAGTTGGATAATGTAATGATGAACATTAGTGGAATTAAGACGCAAAAACAACGTCCCAGATCCAATATTAACGCCCACACCACATCAATATCACTCTTCGCCCAAGCAACTACGTTTCTTTTTGTTTCATTTTGTCTCTTATGAATGACTAAAATAATAATAAATCCCACATAAACAAACTAATTAACAATTTACTTAAAATACCCTCAACATGCAAGGGCATTATCGGTAATTCCGACATTCTCCACTCTCCTCTGTGGAAAAAACGGCGGCAAACAAAAAAAAAACCGCGACGGAGACGGTGGTGGTGGTGACTGAGGAATACAAATCTCCACCGAGAGGCAGTTTCAGTTATTATTCTTATTCATCTCTCAGTTGGCCTTGAGCATCTCCTTGTACCTCAGAATCGAGTCGAGTCTCTGTAGTTTCAGCTGCTGTTTGAATTTATTGATGAAATCTGAAGCTTTCGCGTCGACGCCATCTTCTCCGTCTCCGAAAGACGTCGATCTCTCGACTCTCGTCGTATCTGGTCTTCTCCGTTCGACGGATTCCACCGTCTCCGCCGCCGCTTCCTCGTGGCTTCCGGCGAATCCGAAACCCGATTTCTCGCTCGCCGATTTCGTCATCTTCGCCGACGTCGAAGCTTTCTTCTTCTTCTTCACCGGTTTTTTCGATTCCGATTTGCTCCTTACGTGCTTGTTGTTCTCTTCTTCGTGAAGAACCGGATCCGGATTTTGATCCAATTCCGGGTCGGATCTGTAGAAGGACGATAGCTTGATGGATTTAACCCGTTCTAAGATCGAAGGAGCCCGAGTTAAACCGGGCGGGTTGATTGGATTATTATATCCGGATCCAGTTGGTTGATCTTCCTCCGGGATTCTGAATTTTGAGATATCAATCGGGTCAACCCGACCCATCCGTGTCGGGATGTTTTCGAATCGGGTCGGTTCCGTGTGATGATGATGATGATGAGTGTTATCATTCTCCTCCTCCGGGTTATACTGCTGGAATTTGAAGTACGACATGTTTATTGATTTGACCCGATCCAGAAGAGAGGGAGCGCGTTGTAACGGAGCCGGATCCAAGTGTCGATCCGGGTGGGAATAAGAGTGAGAGTGAAGAGCCGACCCGGTCACGTCGTGTGGGTACTTGAAATAAGAAGACATGTTGATTGATTTAACCCGCTCCAAAAGAGAAGGAGCGCGTTGTAACGGAGGAGCCGGATTCGGATCCCGGTATACATGAAGATCCGATCCGATTACGTCGTGGTGAGCCGCCATAGAAAAAAGCTCTGTTTCCGGATGAGGAAACTTGTAGAGATGGAAATTGATAGACTTAACTCTGTCGATGATAGACGGAGCTCTAGCTAACGGAGCCGGAGCATGACCTGACCCGAATCCATCGTGATGTTGTTGCTGATGATGTTTTCTTGAACCTGAACCGAGTCGAGACGTTACGACGATCGTGCCGATCATGAGATTGAGAAGGAGGAAGAGCGTCGTCGGTGTGAACCAAGTCGCGACGGTCGATAGTAACTCCATTTTTTTTTTTGGGTATGTGTTTATGTTGGTGTTGTCGGAATGAGAACAGAGCAAAAGGAGTCTATTTATATTTATTTATTTTTGTTTTTTTTGAGGTTTGCGTTTATTTATTTAATTTTTTTTCTTTATTTTGCAAACTTTTTTGAGAGTCTTGACTGTTATTATTTGGTCTTTTTTAATGGTTTTAGTTTTGATTATGGAAACGTCCGAAATATTTAGAGTTAAATGCGTTCACATAAGACGCACGTGAAATTCTTATTTTCTCTTCTTTTCTTCTATTTATATTGCTAAAAAAAAGTGATATTGTTTGCACTTTGTGTATGATTTTACAAGAACAGCTCATTATTAATCAAACTACTTTTTATTAATAGGCAATAAACCAGTTATATGGATGATGATGATGACTACGTGAAAATAATAACTACACGTTAATGTAAAGGTTCCATCGCACATGAAAAATACATACACGGTTAGATTTTATCTTTGTTTCCGGAAGTCGAGAGGTGGGAACAAGTTGAATTGACATTAGTACATTACTATTAAATTTTATTGTCAGTGTATCAATTAATGTAAATTGTCACGCATAATATATTTTATTTCTACACACTTGATACTTGATAGTGTAAAATATCTTTAAATGCGGTGAAGTAAATAATGAAAAAGCTAACGGTAGAAATGTAAAGGAAAAGAGCTGGAAACAAGTAAGAAAGAGATGCTCTAGTTCTTTTGACAGGAGAAAGTTATGTGTAGGGCTCATCCTTTAGTGTGAATTGAGAAATCATATAAAGTTCCAAAATTATTGTGACAGGAGAGAGACCCCATCTTATTAACATGCATCAACTTTTTTTTCATTTCTGTTTAAATATATTTGAGTTTTTAGATTAGACCACCCATTTCAACACGTTTTTTTCTAATCTAAACCTTACGAATGACAACTAACTCTATTATTCACACATGTTTTACGTGTATAATTTGTCTAGCTTGACTTTAGGGTTTTCCTGGTCTGGTCTCAAATTAAATGATTGAGTGATTCTTGAGCTGAGCTGCTACTTGTAACTAGTACTATATATACTATGTAACTAATGCAAACTGAAGAGAGCATGAAATTATCTTATAAAAATTGGTGAATTTTCCTTCTCAACTTCACAATATTTGCGCAAATTTTTTCTTGATTTCATAATACCTGATGTAGGGGACGCGAAGTGAAGTTATATCAAGATTGACGATGCGATTGCATATTGTGTGTAACCTTACGTGCACACCACTTTTATATATATTTTATTCGAATTAAGTGGGTATCAAGTAGTTAATCAATTAAACAATTTTTCGAATATTTTGCAAAGCAGTCTCAACCATTTAGCTTAGTATAGCTGCGACTAGGCTAGTGTTAACGTATTGATGAAAATATATAAGACTATTCCAAGTTGAACATTTTTTTTTTTAAAAAGGAAGTTTGTTTACCGTTGAAGATAGGGGTGGGCAAAAAAACCGAAATCCGAAAAACCAAACTGGTTTGGTTATGGTTAAATCTAAAAATCAGTTTATTTTTCATTTTAATTAACCATTTGGTTTAGCTTTGGTCTGGTTAAAAACCGTAAAACCGAATGGTTTTTTTGGTTTTTTATAAAAATTTAGGATAATTAGGTATAATTACTAATTAGTTTTTTCAAGCTTATAAATTTATATTGTATAACAATATCAATAAATTTTTCCTTTATTGGGCTTTAATTATTGATGTCCTATTAACCTATCGAATTACAAAACCTTAACCGAAGTCTCTATTCCCTAACCTATATATATTCATAATTATTTTTATGCTTATTTTTAGTTATTTATCAACTATTTATTTTTTAAAAACATGAAATAACCGTTAAAAACCGGAACCAAACCGAAACCGAACCAAACTGTGATACATATGGTTTTTATATGGTTTCATTTCTGATGAAACCGAAAAAACCATAAACCAAAAGACCGAACTGTAACCAAACCGAATTACATATAGTTTTTTTATAGTTTCATTTTTATAAAACCAAAAATACTGTAAACAAAAAAACCGAACTGAAACCAAACCGAAAAACTGAATGTCCACCCCTAGTTAAAGATTTATTAATGAAGAAGTGTGAGATACGGGATATGGATGTAGAGCATGGTAACCTGAAAATGCAATGACTCATTTCTAATTTATTAATTTCAACTTCTGAATCTATATGTCTTCTTCTTCTTTGAAATTAATAAAGTAAAGAAGACAACATTTACTCAAAAATGTGGACTCGACGATATCGCGTGGATGCTAGCTGCAACGCCGACCTTTTACGGTTGACTTTTATTTCCCAAAAAAATAAATTGAAACATACATTATTATTAAAATTTGGTCTACTCATACACGTCTCTCAAAATTTTATATTTATATATTTAATATTATTTTATGTAAAAGTCTCACAAGACTTCTATGATAACAAATTAAATAGTTGTTTTTTCTCTCTGACACGGTTTCTAATGGCAAACCGCTGGTTCTCTAATAGTCGTGTTTTCACTCTGAATCCAAAGCTTCCCATCGTTGGTGATTGATCACTCCCCGCCGCTTTTTCCCCTAATCCCCTGGACCCCCTTCCTTCCTGCACCCTCTCTAACTTTCCTCCCCACTCCCCTGTTGTGGCAAAGGTAACGAGACCACAACCATTGCAAACTGCCAAAACTTTAAGGCCTGTAGTGGTAGAATCTCACTCGGTTACTGCTGTTGATGCAAGCGTACTCCCTACCCCTTCTTCTATCGATGTGGAGATGCAATCGGTTGAAGAGCCAAACCTTGTAGTTTCAGATCCAAGTACTATAAACCTTAGATCTGATACCACTGTAGCAAGCCAAACTACAGAAATGGAAAAATTTACTGTTCTTAACCCTAAATCTACTTCACATTTGCTTACAAACAGAGCATCTGCATCCCCTAATCCTTCTCCCCCCCTCTTCACTCTCAGTTACTAACCAGTCAACCCCCAAAACCTAACCTAAAACCAACTACTACCAGTCCGCCTGTAGTCCCACTATCCCAACCTTCCACTCACCGCACTCATACTATCCCTGAAATCCAGAAACCTACAAGTTCTCAAGTTAATCACCAGCCCACCCCTAAGACCCTTGTCGAAAAAATACGAAAGTCTACTGACAGATCTCTCCATCGGATAACTACTGTCACGTACACTCCAACTGGTAGACCCACCACTCATATCCCAGACGATGTGTTCCAAAGGGGTGCAGAAATACACAAAGATTTCATTCTCTGTTTCTTTAATGGTCGACCACCTCTCTTCCATCAAATACAAAGCGTTCTTAATCACATGTGGGGCAAAAATCGTCGTTTAGAGATTCATGTGAATCATCACTCGAATTTTTTACTGGTCCGGATACCAAATGACTATATCAGGCAAAGGTCTTGGAAAAGTGCATATGGTACATTGGTGACTCGATGTTCCACACTGCCTCATGGGCCCCTCATTACTCCTCTGCAACCCCTCCTTTGGACTCCATCCCAATTTGGATCCATATGCTTGATATTCCCCTTGACCTGCGAACCAATGAGAGCATTAGCTTAATAGCAGAACTAGTGGGAGAACAGAAAGAAACTGATGATTTCACCTTAAATCTGGTGAGTCTAAAAGTTTCTCATGCAAAAGTTCTTGTTGATCTTACCAAAAAGCTACTGGATGTGGTGGAGTACACTAGGGACAATGGTAAAGTGGTAAAGGTCATTATTGACTATCCATGGCTCCCCCTACTTGCTCTCATTGTAAGGAGCTCATACACATAGCCAAGAATTGCCTTCAGTTGGCCCCTACACCGCAACCAACTGTGCAAAGTGAAAACCGTGAAACTACTAAACCAAAAAGCAAAGGCAAAAACCCAAAAAAACTCGTACCTCCCCAGGTCGATCCTCAGTCGGTCATTGTGCATTCCACCCCCTTGATTGCTAATCCCCCTAAACAAACCCCGCATCCGCCTGCCACAACAACTATCATATCCCCAAACCCTTTCATTGCCCTGTCCCAAGATGACAACGATACTTCCCCTTTGTGCCCTCCGCCTAATCTAACCTCCACTCCTAAGCCTAACCACCAAAATCCCCCTACCCAGTCCACTAAACAGCACCTTACCACAGTTAAAACACCACCTAACCCGCAAAAAACAAAACCTTTTAACCCTCGTACCATTCTTGCTGTGAATACACCTGAAACTAACCAAGATCTCCCAATGATCATTGGAATCCCGACGTCTCTAACTCGTATGGATACTTCCTTCACCCCGGTTAAACTACTAAATACCAATCTTAAACGATCCCGCTCCCACCCCTCCCTCTATAGTCCCCCGCTTCAACCTTAAGACTTGAGCCCCCTAACCCTCCACCACATACACCTCTTTTGGATACTGCGAATGAGTTACTGATGGATATCTCTCTCCCCCTCCACAGGGAGATCCACTATCTTATTCTTAATGGATGCAAAACAATTTTCTTGGAATATCCGAGGTTTAAATGACCCGGATAAGCATCAACCCTTTTGTAATTGGATTAGGACGTATCAACCGCTTTTTGGAGCTATTTTGGAAACACATATTAAAGAACTTAGTCTACCTGGAATCATGGAGAAGATCTGTAAAGGATGGAACTATACCTCAAATCACTTATCTGATGAGGATGGCCGCATCATTATTATCTGGAAAGATCCGGCTTCCATGCGAGTAATTCACCAGTCATGTCAAACTCTCACCTGTGAAGTCAATATTGCAAACAAAATTCAGTTCATATTCACTGTTGTTTATGCATCCAACCAAAGGGATGAGAGAACGGACCTATGGGTAGAGCTGATGCAAATGCAGCAACATTTATCTCTTGACACTTGTCCTTGGTTAGTAGGAGGGGACTTCAATCAGATTGTTTACCCTTAGGAGCACTCCTACCCAGCAGTGAACAACCTGTCATGCTCTATGACCGAGTTCAAGGACTGCCTCTTGCAAATGGACTTATTTGACTTGAGATTTCAAGGGCCTTTGTTTACATGGACCAACAACCAACCCGCCAATCCTATTGTAAAGAAGCTTGATCAGGTGCTTGTCAATAACCACTGGATCTCCTTGCTGCCAGACAGTGTCTCTACTTTCCTACCCCCCTTTCTCTCAGACCACTCGCCTAGCTTAGTAAACCTTGCTTTCCAATACCCTAAAACCGGAACCAGACCCTTCAATTTTTTCAATTACCTCACCAAACATCCTAACTTCCCCCAGTTGGTGGATGAGGCATGGATTCAGGCCGGAAGCTTTGCGGAAAACCTTACTGATTTCTGTTGGAAGCAAAAGAGCATCAAGGGAGACTTACGCATATTAATCGAGAGAAATTTTCAAAAATACAAGAGAGAGTTAGTGAGGCTAACCGTTTGCTACAAGATGTGCAGGTACATGCACTGAATGATCCAACATCACACCATTTCCTACTCGAACGTGACCTACATGTCAAGTGGAACTTCCTGCGGGACATTGAGGAGAGTTATTTCAAGAAAAAATCTCGTGTTAACTGGCTCAAGGAAGGTGATCTGAATACCTCGTATTTCCATAAGATTTGCCAGGCTTGTGCCAGTTATAATACTATACGATCCTTCCTTCTTGACTCGGGAGACCTACTGTTAGATCCTGTGGAAATGAGTGAGTTGGCTGTAGCCCACTTCAAGTCCATCCTTGCCCCAAATCAGCTATCGAACCCCACTGTCTGGTCATCACAAGAGTGGTTCCATTTACTCAACTCGTTCAGATACACTTCAGAGCAGACAAATGTAATGCTACTGATGCCTTCCCCCAACGCAGATTACACATGTGATGATGAAGATTAATCCTAACAAAGCACCAGGGCCAGATAGACTTACTTCCGGTTTCTACAAGGCAGCCTGGGGAACGTTGGGTGCGGAAGTTACTACTGCCATTGTGAACTTCTTTCGCTCTTCTTTCCTCCCAGCCTCCACAAATGCCACCATCTTAACTCTAGTGCCAAAGCGACCTGGAGCCCCAAAAATAGTTGACTATCGACCAATCTCTTGCCTCAACACCCTATACAAAGTGATATCAAAGCTCCTGGTGGGCAAACTGAAGCCTATCCTTCCCTCCCTTATCCTGCCAAACCAAACTGCATTCGTCAAGGATTGTCTACTACTAGAGAACACAATTCTGACAGCTGAAATTGTGAATGGATACCATAAAGCAGTTGGACCAAAGCGCATAATGATTAAAGTTAACATTGCAAAGGCATTTGACACCATCTCGTGGGACTTTCTTTTCAACGGTCTGAAAGGGATTGATATTCCTATACAGTACTTGCGGTGGCTACAAGAATGTATCTGCACTACTAACTTCACTGTTGGCTACAATGGTATGGTCCACGGGTATTTCAAGGGCAAGCGAGGTCTGAGGCAGGGTGACCCCCTCTCGCCTTACCTGTTTGTCATAGCAATGAATAACTTATCATTAATGTTAAATAGAGCAGCAGAGGAAGGGAAATTTGGATATCACCATAAATGTGAGCGGGTGAAACTTACTCATTTGTGTTTTGCTGATGATTTACTCATCTTTATTGATGGCTCCCTCTCGTCAGTCCAAAGTGTGCTTCAAGTGCTGCAGGAGTTTGAAGATTGGTCTGGGCTTGCAATCAGTCGCCAAAAATCCTCCTTATTCACAGGGGGGACTTACTGAAGAAGAGATAAGCCATATAACCACTACCACTGGTCTCACCCATGGCTGCCTCCCAGTTCGATATTTAGGCGTCCCTCTCTGCACAAAAAAGTTATCAATGCAGGACTGTGAGCCGTTGTTGCAACAGGTAAAAGCAAAAATAAACAACTGGTGTGCGAGGCACTTATCTTTCGCTGGATGGTTGCTACTCATCAATACTGTTATAGTTGGGATTTCCAACTTTTGGTGCTCCACTTTTGCCCTCCCAAAAAAATGCGTCTCTAAGATTCACTCTCTGTGTAGCGCTTACCTTTGGAAAGGGAATGTGGAAGGACCTCATACTGCTAGAGTCTCTTGGAAAATAGTAACAAAACCTAAAAGCCATGGAGGATTGGATATGCGTGACCTTAATTATTGGAACCGTGCGTGCCTCATCAAACTTATTTGGTTACTCTTCTTCCAATCTGGCTCAGTGTGGGTGGCTTGGTTTCGGCATTACTTCCTACGAGGATCACTGCAAAATTACTGGATAATGAGACCAAGGCAGAACTATACCTGGTTAGCAAACAAACTACTGAAGCTGAGAGATGAGGTGTACAGTTGGATAAAAATGCGAGTTGGGAATGGTGTTACATGTACCTTTTGGATGGATAACTGGTCCCCGTTTGGTAAAATCAGGGAGTTCCTATATACTGCAGCTGACTCAAGACTAGGAATCACGTAAACTGCAACTCTGAATCAACTGTACAGACATGGTCGATGGTCCTTGCCTTATGCCAGAACTGACAAACATGTATTGCTACTCGCTTACATCACCACCTTGAATCTAACAGATTGTGAGGACTACTATGAATGGGAGTTAGAAGGAAAAGTTTACACCAAGTACTCAAAGGGTCAGATCTACCGCCTGCTCTCCTCCTCGTCCCCTCAGGTTCCCTGGCGTAAAGTGGTTTGGAATTCAGGAGGGATCCCAAAACATAGCTTCCACACTTGGCTCCTGGTATTAAATCGTTGCCCAACGCGAGATTGAATCCTGAAGTGGGGACTCCAAACGAATCCTTCCTGCCTGCTATGCAACTTGCATCCGGAGAGTCGAGATCACATATACTACAATTGCAGCTTCACATGGTCCGTTTGGTATGCGATTGCTGCAAAATGTGGGATCCAACCTGTACCTTCTTGGGAGATTACACTTACTCGCATGCAATCTCTCCGGGGCTCCAAGGCCCAGATTCGTCTCACTTTTCTAGCGTGGCAAAGCACCCTCTACTTTATCTGGGAAGAACAAAATCACCGTCTCCACCGTCAAAAGTACCGATCTGCAGCAAGTCTGCTTCGACTGATTGATACCACTGTGCGGAGCAAGCTCTCCAGTTTGCGGGAATTGGATCCATCCCTCTCGTTAATGATGCTCAACTACTGGTTCTCCTCCTCATGAATGCGACCTTCACTATTCCATCGATCAACTACTCCTTCGATTAATGCTAAGTTCTACTATATGTGTTTCAATGGGCTCTGTCCTTTTTTTATCTGGGCTTGACCCATAATAAACTTTAAAGCTGAGCTGCTTTTGTAATATTTTATTTTCTTTTTGCAATTTTAATAGAAAGTCTTTTTTAAATAAAATAAAAAACGTAATTATCGCATACTTGCATGTATCTGGCTTACACCCACATGGGTAGCCATTTCAGCATTTACTATAACGATGGATGACGAACAAAATTGGACTTTATGATTCAATCAGATTATGACTTTTCCTTTGATGCATCATGAGGATGGTTCGGCTTGAGTTATATCGTGGAGGACTAAATGGGTTATATTGTAGAGGTAGATTTATATCCTTTTCAGTTCAATCGAGTGTTTTTGAATTAGGCAAAATTTTATTTTCATTTTTGGTGAACTGATTCGATTTCGGTGTCTCTATTGAGATCGGTTCGAATGCATGTATCATTGGATTTTATATTTCCACTGACAGTGACTTGGCTACTACTAAGTCTACTAGAATCATCCGTTAAATAAAAGTTTAGTTATATATAGATAAGTACATCATGATCTCCTCTAATATGTAACCTTACGAAATGTTCTAAAAATGATAATGTTATATAGTTTAGAGTCCAAACGTGGATTGTATGTTACCTTCAACATCAACATGTAGGTAAGGTACGTAGTCTCCGATTGGACTGACTACTTCGTCCCATCCAATACCAATATTTAATTTTTGGAGAATCTTAATTATAATTAACCTTTTTTAATTGTCATTTGTCGCGTTTTGTTAGACAATAATATTTGAATATTACATTTTTACATATAGCAAATTGTATATGTCACGTATGTTTTCTATATACATGTAATATTGACCCTTATGAAGTTGCAAAAGTAACAGCACATGCAAAATTGCAAAGCACACACACGGAAAATGACATCAAACAATAAAGGGACATAATTCACCAAAATAAAAGATAACATTGTTCAAAATTATAGTTACTGGTCTCTAGTCCGATAACTCTAAAATCTAGTCCAATATTTATCTCAAAGGAAAAAATTATTTGTAAGATTTAACTAATATTAGTAATAATGTACAAAAATGTGTAATAGTACTTACTACCTATTTCGATATGTTCATTTATTTCTTTGGTCAAAAACTTACATATACTATAAGACTTTTAAGTCCATAACAAGGCCGGACAGATACGATAAGAACGGCCCATGGCCTCAACGTATGTTAGGGAACAGAGACAGACTAGTAATTTCCTTTGTTATAAATTACAAAACTAACCAATATGAGAGGTGACAATATGTGATTTTATTTATATCATAACAGAAATCAGGCTGGGGATCCTCTTAATACAGTTAGCATATTGTAAGTTAAATTTATATACTCTTATAATGCTTGTAATTTGGAAGACAAAAACAGACAGTACATACTACAAATTAACACACATATTACCTCAAGATAATGAATATGTGTATACGTATATGAGTTTATTAAAAGTAGAATGCGCTTCTCAAATTTTGAAAATATGATTAGATTTTAAAATATGGATTCCACTACAAATAAGAAAACAAGTAGGTAACAAAGCTAATTAGGCCTCATCAGGATAAATATAAGTTAATTCCAACAAATTACTAAGTTACTAGAGGTCTAATAAGGATTAATTAGGAAGAGAGAAATAAGAAAGGTGGAATACAAACAGAGGCTTTTGGGGTTTTGGATAACACGGTGAGGATTATGGTGACCACATGGTCGGCTCAACTTCAGCAGGAATCCGAGTGAAGGAAACTTCGGGTATGGACATGTAACCAGATCCTGGACCCGTTACGGTGAACAATATGGTTGGTAACTCTGCAAGCACCAAATAATCCAGTTAAGAAAAGAGTCGAAGTCACCCACTTCGCTAGAAAGGCATATCAATAGCAGAGAGAAGAGTAAAGATTCACCTGGGTCATCACCAAACAATGGAGGAGGAGGATCCACTTGAACAGCAGCAATCTCTGCATTATGATAACCACACACACTAGTTTACATCCAAACACAATCGCTTCAATTATAATATAAAGGCATTTTTGAGAATGTTCCAAACACATGAAGCACACAAATAAGCCAACAAAACCATACGCTATTCCTAGAGTCCATTTATCAACCAAAAGGCAAAATATCCAGAATCCCCCCCACTTGTTAACCATCAAATTAAACTATAAACCTAAGCCTCAGCCAAATAAGAAGAGCAAAGCAACACTAAAAGTCCCGAGAAACTGCAACTGGTATATAAATGGGTTGAGAGCAAATAGAGAGATTAGTTTGAAGAAGATACCTTCATCAGTTGGTTTGAGCCTGAAGATATAAAGCTCACAAAAGGTTGGTCCGCAGAGGCGAACATTAGTTTGATAAAGTCTAGGCTCAGGATTGGATGATGCCAAATCCTTAGCCCCAAACGTAACCCAATAAAGGATACCTGCACACCACCTGTAACTTGCCGAAACGTGATCCACGAACTCAATCCGACTCCCCTGAAAACATAAACATTTTGTGAGCAAGCTAAGTAAGAAAAAAAAGGGAACAGAAACTGAGAAGCATTGCAGGATTATATCAGAGACACTACTGACCGTATCAGCATTGTGTTGGGTAATAGCACGGCAAGCGACGCCACGGATAACTTCATCATTGGTACTGTAAGCAGCAATACGAAATGGGTCCATGATAGGCCTAGTCTCGAACTCATAGTCCAAGTTCTCCCAATCAATCACGAAACCCTAAACCCACCCACACCACAACAAACAGAGCATAAATCGTAATGATTTAAAAAAAAAAATCTTCTTTTTAAAAAAAAATCAATTAGCCCAGATCCAGGTTTCAAAACGAGATCAAGATATATAATATTACCTCGCTCTTATTGAACTGGTAGTAGTACAAGATGTACTGTCGTATGTATTCATCGTTGTAGGGATCGTACAGCAGGAGCTCTCGGCGTCTGTGGACGGATTTCGATTTTCCGTCCAACCTCGGTTTCTTCGGAATGTGTGAATACACCGTCAACACAGAATCGGCCATGATCAGAACCCTAAATTCAGTTTCTCGGCGACGAACAAGACAAGTTGGATTTTTTGTTTTTCCCTTTTTTATTTTGGGGGGAAAATAATGCTGAATATAATTAACAATTTTATAAAATAGTATAAAAGAAACGGGTGCAATCGCCTGTGGAAGGAACACACCAGTGACCAGACATCCAAAGTCATTTAAGACAAAAAAAATATTAAAAGAAAACATACTGTGGAACCTTTTTTTGTTTTTTTCAACTATTCTGGAACCTTCTTTATAAGTTAACATATTATTTCTTTTGTCAAACAAAAAAAAAAAAACTCTCTCTCCACAAGAGAAGTTCGCCCTAGCCGCCGTTCAAGCTTTCACCCGATCTGACCTCTCCGGCCACCGGCGCTTCTCGTCGGAGTCGTGAGAGGGTCATCCTTTGTCTTTTCCTTCATGTCTAGTTAATCACGAGCCTTTTCCAGCCTTTCTCCGGCAGATAGTTTCGAAGGTTTTGGATCGGGTCTCAAGTCTGTATCTTCTCCGATTTCGGCGAGATCTTCTCCGAGCATCGTCTCCTATTGGTTCGTGATGGTGAACCGCGATTTGCCATGTCTCGTCGATGGCTGTATTGAGCGTAATTTCAGATCTGGTTTCATTGGACTTGGTCGCTTGATGGTGATAGACGGGTCGTTTGGTTTCTACTGCGGCTGAGATGTTTTACGGTTCCATCACTTGAACAGCAGCAATCTACGTATCATATTCATATATAACCACACACACACTAGTTTACATTCAAACACAATCACTTGCGCATTTGCACATGAGGCACAACAATATGCCAACTAAACCGTACGCCAAAGAAGTATTCCTAGCTAGAGTCCATCATCAAGCAACTATCCAATACTCCCAAGTTGTTAACCATCAAACTATGGACATACGCCTCAGCCAAAAGCAGTATGCCAACAAAACCATACGCCAAAAAAGTATTCCTATTTCCTAGAGTCCATCATCAAGTAAAGTCAAATATCCAATACCCACATTTGCACTGAAGTTTCAATTCAAAATGCTAATTAGACTTGATTTAGGCTATAGAGTATATAAACTTAACTAATAACACATTTTTTATAGCTTAGAAGCCTTTAATCGTACTGTGTGCTTATTTTCTTTTGAACAGGTCCATTGGCACATCTAAGAACCATTTGTTTGATGAACTTTCAGACCGAAAACATGACGTTGCCTAACCTCCACCTCAAGATGTTTTATTGTCGAGTTTGAAATATGATGTGTCTAAGATTTAGTAATAGTAGAAAGTAACTAGTACCCATAGAATCCATGTACAGCAAGCTAACCGATTTCAGAATTATATACATAGAGAGGACTCACTGAAGTTTTGAAATATGAAAACAAGAAGCAATGTCTGTTAATGTAACAGCAATTCTCAGAGTACCTAATAACCAACAAACTCATTCAAACTTAAAACCAAGTTTCTACAAGGACAATTAGAAAACAAGAGTTCATGATCATATCAATCAATCATATGAATACAATTCAATCTTTTTTATCATCACCCCAAGGAGAGCAAATCTTTTCCAGCCCCTTTCCAATAGAGCAACCGAGTCCAGCTCTCTCTTTCTCCGGTGAGACAGACCGAGGAGACTTAGGTAAATCAGAACCCTCTGTCTCATTCTTCTTCTTGGGCTGGATGCTGTCAATGACGGCCTGGATCTCTTCCTTGGCTCTCTCGAAAACATTAGGAGCCTTCACTTCATCCACCGGAGTGTTCTCATTGATATCATCACTCCTTCCATGAGTTTCTTTGTGATGATGATGATGATGATGATGATGATGGTGATGGCGATGAGGTTTCTCCTTCTGGAATAAAGATTTGAGTTCATCCTTGGCCTTTTTCATCATGTTCGGTTTCTTCTTTCCATCTTCTGTATCGACGTTCAAGTAATAAATTAGACAAAACTTTGTTGTTATCCAATTGAAACCAAGAAAAACCCCCTGTAAATCTCGAGACTAAACAAACAAAGAGAGTTTGCTATCCGATACATGATGAGAGAGAAAAAAAAAAATACTAAACCTGGTTTCTCTGATTTGATCTCCATTTTGTCAGATCCATCCCTGAATTCAGAATGTACAAAAGCATTAGCAAACTCCTGTACACGCACGCTAGTAAGTTTCCTTCTTCACGGCGTTATAACACAGAGAAGCTTTTATATAATAAAGACATGGTCACAGAAGTGTATCAAAAGGAAGAAAGAGAAAAGAAAGAAACAAACTTAAAACTCTTGCGTTGATGAAAAACAGCATCAAACTCCTCTTTTGCTCGTTCGAACATGTTTGGCGCTTTCACTTTGTTCTCATCAATCTCAGCATCTCTCTTCTTGTCCGAACGATCTCCATCACCTTAAAACAGACACACCAAAAAACAAAAATCATCATATTAACAATGGACAGACAAACAAATCTACAACAACAGTGTTTGTTGTTCAACGTTATATAAAAAACACATCCAAAAAATTTCCCACAACATAAATATATATCTCAATAAAGTCAAGAAAAAAATCGATATAAAAAAAATCAAAATTCAGGAAATCAAGATTTCCCAAAACCAATAATTTTGATTTAATCGTAAAATGATGACCGATATAAATCACAACTAAACCCCAGAAAACAAAAAAAAATAATCTGGGACGATTCAGATAAAGAGCAAGAACTAAAGAACAAGATTGATCGTCATTTGGAATCACTGTAGAAAAAAAAAAAAAAAAAACCTCGGGGGGGGGG